>NC_057763.1:4107223-4407223 GCF_010389155.1 Erigeron canadensis
TTTACTTAATAATTTACCTTTAAATTTGTATAGTTCTTGTTTCTTCACTTTTAATTATTTTTTCCCCATAGGTTTTGATCACTTCACATTGGTTATGAAATTTTATCAATTCATAATTTATACAATTTATTAATTAATTTATATATCTTTTAATTACCATTTTAATTCATTAAATCATAGAAATTCTTACAAATCACCACAAAGCTTTTGTCCAAAAATCCCAGGCCTTTTTGAAACTTATATCATAAAAATTTATATCAATTCCACCTCTCTTGTGTCTTTGTAATTTGAGGACTTTTAATCATAACAATCGTAACCGCAATAACTTTTAAAGCCTCATTTCTAAGCATTTAGGTGTTCAAAAAGGATTTTTTGCTCTTGTTTCATTTTGTCCAGAAAGTGCACATATTTTGATAGTCCAAGTCGTGTAGTGGTGGTGTGATATGCACATTTGTGCTTTTGTGGTGATTATTTGACCCGAAAAAGTGATTTTGAGCTTGTAATTGCAGAGTCATATGACTTGAATTTTATAACCTTTGAAACCATTATTTCCAGTAGGTTCATAATATTTTCTTGGCATAAGATTATGGTGCATGTGTGTGCTCATTTCATTTTGCAAGCTTTCGGGTTTACGATTTCAAACATATTTTAACAAGTTTTGATTCAAGCTTTATATCCTTGATATTTTTTAAATTTTTCCAGAATATTAACATAACTTTTAACCTATTTTTCACTAGAACAAGCCTAGCCTCTCTCTTAATCCACAAAAGATCCACTTTCTTAAATCTATCACAACATGCAATTATCTCAATATTTTGACACAATAAATCTTCATCATACTTTCATTCAACATATATAATTTCTTTGTTATGAACCTTTCCAGACAAATATGTATAAAAATCATATAGAAACATATTCATCTTTTCATCAAAGTCTCTTTTACAAACTATCATTATATAACCACACTTTTTGATCAACTTTTATGGATCTAACCGACAACATCAATACATCCTTTTCATGAAATTTTTCTAGAAAATATAACTTCAATATTGATATGAAATATGACCATCTTTCAAAGGAAAAACTACTTTAAAAGCTATGATAATCTATATCTACACTTTGTGTCTTAAACTAAAGTGATCCTTGGATCTTTCTTCTGGAGTCACAAAGCCTGAGCATTGAAAGAAAGATCCTATCACTTTGCCCTCTCAAGTGTGTTAGGTCCAGTTTTAACTAAACTGGAGCTCTCCTGACATCTGGAGAGCATGAGGAATTGTCCGAATATTAGAAGTCCAGTTGCATTGTACAGGTTTAGCAACTGATGACTTCCTCCAGTTGAGATCAGACGACTAGAATCTGAAGACCTTCCAGTTGAAGTCAAAGACAACAAATGGAAAATAGAGATTGGCAATGGCAGCGAAGCCCAGTTGACAATCTACCAGATCAATCAACTGGAGAATCCTCCAGTGTAAATGCTCTTACAAAGCTTTACACTGATTACGAGGAGGACCTTTTTACTCTACATCCTTTTAACCGACAATGATATTGTCTTTGGATAAAGATACAAAGATGTAGAGTGGTTGAATAAAGTAACCTTTTGTCTTACTTTATTTAACACACACAAAGGATTATTTAAACAATACTTTTGTGTGCTGTCAACCATATTTGTACATCGAAGTTGAGATCCCCATGCTCAATCTTCGACTATAAATAGAGGTCCTTGCACAAGCTGTTTCAATAACTTTGCAAATACAAATATTCTGCAATATTGGTGAACTTGTGCAATATTCTCTCAATCGCAAAAAGAAACATTTCACAACTCTAAGTGTTTCGATTGTTTAGGAGAATTTCCAAGTTTAGATCAATTGTAATTCATGGTTGTTAGGATATTTACATTCTTGTATTATCTTGGTTCCGCAACAACCTTGTATTTTATTTAAACATAATAAATAAAATACACTTGAAAATTACATATTGTCTCACCAGTTTATATGCTCGTCATTTATATTATTGCATGTATTACATTCTGTCACTTTAATACTTAATTCCAGTTAACCTGGTACACGATCAACTAAACTGGTCACATCCAGATTAATTGATCGTGTTGCAAAGTTCACTCACCATCGACATAGAGGTGTCTTCAGCACCCATCTAGTGATAGTTGGGACTAATAAGTGGTATCAGAGCAGGCAGGTTGAATTGTTTCAATTCTATAACCTAGGTCTGCTTCGATGGCTGCTGAAGGTGAGAATGGTTCTGGTCCAAATCTAATCCTAATATTGCTACTCCTTTAAATACTAACCCTCCTCCTCCTCCTCCTACTCCTGGAGCTAACCACGTTCATGTACATTACTCCAACTCTCCTGTTCCCAATTCGATGGGAATGGTGAGACATTTGGTACATGGAAGGCTAGAATGCTCTTGCATTTTGGTGGGATAGAGAGGTATATGTTGAAAATCCTTAAGGATGGCCATATACACCCATGTCCAGTGGTGTTAGCCCTCTTCTCGACCCCACTGGGAGAAGAGGCACCAGGGAAAAATCTGAGGAACATTGGTCAGATGAGGATCGCAGATTGGTTGATCTTGATACCAAACTGAAAAACATGATTCTTTCTGCTATACCTGAGGAACTAATTCCTACTCTTGTGCTATTTCCAAGTGCAAAATCTATGTGGGATGAATTAGTTCTCCAGTTTGAAGGAGGAAATGACACCATTGTCACTAGAAAGGTTGCTCTCAACAGAAGTATGAATCCTTCTTTGCTCTTCCCAATGAAAGTTTAACTGGTACTTATACGATTTACTGGCCTAATTAATCAACTTAGAGGCTTGGGAGTGGAGAAGGATAAGGATATTCTTCTTGAAAAATTCTGTGATGTTTTGCCATCCAAATGGGCACACATGGTTCTTGTCTTAAGACAAGGAAAGACCTTGCATAGCCATACTCTTGCCTCTCTTTATGGAGCCTTCAGATTTACTGAAGATAATGATGCAGCAAGATTACTCGCTGAACAAGATGCTTTAAACCATGCTCAGAGTTCCAAGGCTGCCAACTTTTCTGGGCAACCTTGTGCTGCTTTAATATCTACTGAGAATGTCCAGTCACATTCTATGAAGGAAATGTTAAACAACTTTTTGAACTCTGGTCTAACCACTAATCAGTGATGGTTGTGAGGAAACTGACGATGATGATCTGGTTGCCATGATTGCTAAAACCTTTAATAGGTTAAGCATAAATCTAATCGATTTAATGGGTCCAATAATGCTTCCAATTCAATCTCAATGGATAAGGCTAATCTTACCTGCTATAAATGTGGTAAGAAAGGCCATTTCATGAAGGAATGCAGATCTAGTCAGATGAACTACCAAACTGGTCCTATTGTCCCAAACTTTGTTAAAACTGATGATTATAAGGCCAAATACAAGAAACTTAAGGCCCAGATTGCTCTCATGTCTCTTGAACAAATAATGAGAAAGAAAGAACAAGTGCATGATGGCTCAAACTGAAGGGAAATGGGAACTCTCTGATGATCATCTGATGAGAAGAGATTAGAGATATGTGTTTCATGGCATTGGAGAGTCAACAACCAGTGGTGAAGATGATGTTGTATCTGGAAGATGGGTTGATATCATTTTAAAGAAGGTAAGGGATTATGATATCGAAATTGATTCAGAACTGAAATTGGATATTGCTGAATCATTGAATGATGACTTGTTATTTGTTGAAACCATGAGAACTGACTGTGAAAGATATTTAGAAACAGTTTTGGTTGAATTAAACAACATGAAAAGTCAAGTAAATGATTTGCAAAGTGTCCAGTTGGCTCTTAAAGAGTCAGATTTGAAAACGAGGCATTGGAAAGAGATAACCAAAAACTGAAATTTGATCTTGAAAAAGAACATATGGTTATTAATTCTTGGGTTCAAGCATCTGGTAAAATTATGACGCTTTTTCTAAAACCATTGATGCTCAAAAAACTGCCTGGAAATCTGGTGATCTTCAGATGGCAGCTGTTTTACCCACAATTCACCAATTGCCAGAATCTGTTAAAATTGAAACACCTTATGATTCCTCTGGCACAATCAAATCTGAATCCACTAAGACCAACCCTGTTGAGGTCAAAACTGGAGCCAAGAAGGCTAAGCTACAGTTAAAAAGGAATATGGTGACAATCCTTACCTCATAAGTCAAGTGAGTCCTCACTCTAAAGACTAAACCCCCGCTGAGCCAAGTCCAAAGGCCAGCAGCCTGAAGAAAAAACATTTTGGTAAGAATGGAAAATCAAATCCAAAATTTGTCAAGGCAGGTACAAAGTTGTACTGCCAGAATTAAGAATTTGGAAGGAGGTGCATCCTCTTCTGTTGAAAACAAATTGTCAAAACTCCTCCTCAAAACAAAGATAAACAATCTGCTCAGAAAGGAGCATACATCGAAAGAAAAAGGAGGTCAATGTTCCACTGAAACCAATTGTTTTTATTCCAGAAACTGGAGAGAACCCTCCAGTTTCCTCATCCAGTTCAACACCTAGTCAAGCACATGGGACTTCTCGAAGAAGTCCAGTGGACCCATCAAGAAAAGATGGTTCACAAAAATAACTGATCACTACTTGGGTGTGCAGGGCGATCGAAACAAAATATTTGGTATCTGGACAGCGCAGCTGGCCGGACTATGACCGGATGTAAGCCCCTGCTGGAAGAGTTCACTGCATGTGATGGACCTGCAGTGACATTTGGTAATGATGGAAGTGGGAAAACTGAAGGATATGGTGTTGTTGACAATGGGCAGATTCAATTCACTAAGGTTGCATTTGTAAATGGTTTGAAATATACTTGATAAGTGTCAGTCAACTTTGTGATGATGGATATAGGGTACTGTTCGACATTGCTCAAGGCACTGTTTTTAACAAGGATTGGAAGGTAGTAATGATTGCACCAAGAAAAGGGAATGTGTACATCATGAACATGGAGCCTACTCCAAAAGAGCATTGTTTCTATGTCAAGGTTGATGAGGACACCAACTGGCTGTGGCATAAACGGTTATCCCATCTTAACTTCAAAACATTAACAAGTTGTCAAGAAAGCAACTAGTTGATGGGATACCTTTGTTTTCCTTTAAAAGGGAGAAGCCATGTCCAGGGTGTGAAATGGGCAAAAAGAAAAGAGCCAGTTTCAAGACCAAACAGAATTTCAGCATCACTGAACCTCTTCACATGCTTCATATGGACCTTTTTGGTCCAGTGAATGTTCAAACTAAAGCTGGTAAAAGGTACACTTTGGTTGTGGTCGATGAATACACCAGATTTTGTTGGGTGATATTTATCAGATCAAAGAGTGATGCATCTGGTGAAATTATCTCTCTCATCAAGCGAATTGAGCTCAAGTTTACCAAGAAAGTTTGTCAGTTGCGAAGTGATAACGGTACAGAATTCATGAATAAAGAATTGGAGACATTTTGCACTGACACTGGCGTTTCTCAAAACTTCTCGTCAGCTCGTTCTCCAGAACAAAATGGTGTGGTTGAAAGGAAGAATCGCACATTGATTGAAGCTGCCAGAAGTATGTTATCTGAATCTGGTCTTCCCACCTGTTTTTGGGCTGAAGCTGTAGCAACTGCGTGTCACACCCAAAACCGGTCAGTTTATGTCAAGAGACATAGGAAGACTGCCTATGAAGTCCTCAGGAATCGTAAGCCAAATGTTGGATATTTCCATGTATTTGGCTGTCCAGTTTACATTTTAAACGATTCCAGTCAGTTGGGAAAATTTGATGCAAAAGCTGACGAAGGTGTCTTTGTGGGTATTCAAATATTAGAAAAGCCTATAGAGTTTATAATTATAGACTCCAAAGGTACATGAGACAATTCATGTCACGTTCGATGAATCAAATGAAGCAATCAACAAAAGACCACCCTTGATTTATCTTCAGTTGTCCCAGTTGATTTTGGTGTATCTGATCAGGTTCATCAATCAGTTAGTACACCAGAAAATGTTTCCAAACACCAAGTCTTGGAACCAGTTAAGGTAAAGAAGAACTTCTGTGACACCTCATTCTATCCTTCTATCAGTTTTAACCTACCTGAAAAACTGGTAATTGGATCTGA
This sequence comes from Erigeron canadensis, assembly GCF_010389155.1. Lineage (NCBI taxonomy): Eukaryota > Viridiplantae > Streptophyta > Magnoliopsida > Asterales > Asteraceae > Erigeron > Erigeron canadensis. The sequence goes on from NC_057763.1 coordinate 4,113,326, forward strand.
TGTGCGTGCCACAACAACATCAGAACCAGTTCAAGCTTCTCCAGTTCTTCAAGAGATACCTTTGTTTGAAGATAATCATGTTAACTCTTCAGTTGACAATAATGATGAAGTTGAAGTAGTTTGGACTGATTCTCCTCCTGTTGCTGCAACAGTTGGAGATCGTCAGGTGTCTTGCACTGATGTTGTATTACACCAACCTAGTCAATACACTAAATGGACTGCTGCTCATCCCATTGAGCAGATTATTGGCAATCCAGATAGTGGGGTTCAGACTAGAAGAGCCACAAGTGATCAATGCTTGAACGTCACCTTCTTATCACTAATTGAACCGAAGAAGATTGACGAGGCTATGGCAGATCCAAGCTGGGTTGAAGCTATGCAAGAAGAACTCAACCAGTTCGAAAGGAACAATGTTTGGGAGCTTGTTCCTTGTCCTCCAGGGTTAAAGAGAGAACCCATTGGAACGAGGTGGGTCTACCGGAACAAGATGGATGAAGATGGCAACGTTGTCAGAAACAAAGCTAGATTAGTTGCCAAGGGTTATTGTCAGGCAGAAGGTGTTGATTTCGATGAAACTTTTGCTCCAGTTGCAAGACTTGAAGCCATCAGAATTTTCTTGGCTTATGCTGCTCACTTACAATTCAAGGTTTTCCAGATGGATGTAAAAAGTGCGTTTCTGAATGGCACATTGGAAGAAGAAGTGTATGTTACGCAGACTCCAGGCTTCATAAATGAAAAGCATCCACATTGGGTATATAGACTGAACAAAGCTTTATATGGTCTTCGACAAGCCCCAAGAGCCTGGTATGATACTCTAACTAAACATCTTCTCAAAAATGGTTTTCAAAGAGGTGCAATAGATAATACCTTGTTCATCTTGAAAGAAAAAGGTGATATCTTGCTGGTACAAATTTATGTTGATGATATTATATTTGGGTCAACTGATGATGGAATGTGTAAAAGGTTTTCAAAAATTATGTCTCAAGAATATGAGATGAGTTTAATGGGTGAATTAACATTTTTCTTAGGTTTACAAATTAAACAAACCATGGATGGTATTTTTATTAACCAAGAAAAATATGTCAGAGATTTGTTGAGAAAATACAAATTTGATTCAATCCCATCAAAAACCACACCTATTTCAGCTCCATTAAATTTGGACTCTGACCCAAATGGAAAACCAGTGGACCAAAAAGAATATCGTGGAATGGTTGGTTCACTGATGTATCTAACTGCCAGTCGACCAGATATAATGTTTGCAACATGTTTATGTGCCAGATTTCAGGCAAATCCAAAAGAATCACACTTGCATGCTGTTAAACGCATTTTCAGGTACCTGAAAGGGTGCCCTAGCCTTGGTCTTTGGTATCCCAAAGGCTCAGGGTTAGATCTAATGGGTTATTCAGATTCAGATCATGCAGGTTGTAAGATTGATAGAAAATCCACAACTGGTGGATGTCATTTCCTAGGGGAAAACTGGTGAGTTGGACAAGTAAGAAGCAGACTTCAGTCTCAATGTCTACTGCTGAGGCAGAATACATTTCTGCGGCCAGTTGCTGTGCCCAGATTCTCTGGATCAAAAACCAGTTACTTGATTATGGCATGAAATTTACAAGAACCCCAATCTTTTGTGACAACACCAGTGCTATTGCTATATCTCACAACCCAGTGATGCACTCAAAGACAAAGCATATTGATATCAGGTATCACTTCATTCGTGATCATGTTATGAAAGGAGATATTGAAATACATTTCATCCCCACTGATAAACAGTTAGCTGATGTTTTTACAAAACCTCTTGATGAAAGACTTTAAACATCTCATCAGTGAACTGGGTATGTTAAATCCTCATTAAACTGAAGAGGCCCTTCAGTTGAGGATGGTCCAGGTGATCCTTGATTGGTTGGAGATTGAACGCCTTGATGTACTCAAAGACTAGTCATTGATCAAATGGATCACATTTTTAGGGGGAAAAAGACTCAAAATATTTTTCAAATAAATTATTGAAAAATGCAACTGAAGGTTATCAGTTGAAACTGGCATCTAATTTTCTTTTGGTTGCTAGTTTGGTCTTGTCTCAAAATGGTGGTCAGCCAGATTTCATAACGTTGTGTTTTACTTGGTGGATACTTGTGACACGTGATGTTACTCGAGTACTAACCTCGCACTCACGAACGTCACCTGACATGTCTTACGTGTCAAGACTTTTGCCGAAATGTACTGCACTTTTTATGGGTATTGGTGAAGTTAGTGGGTAAATGTGAATACCAGCCGTCGTAGCATTAAATGCTTGATGGGAAGTATTAAATATTTTTGAATTCTCAAAATTTTGGAAAATAACTTTTTACAAATTATTTCAAACTTTTGGAGACTAAAATATCTTTTCGTATATATTTTGGCAATATTTTTACTGCCTATATATACCCCCCACCAATATATCCGTCTCATTTACTTCTCTCAAAATTCCTTCATTTACTCTTTCAATCATTCACAATTCGAGATCCTTTTCTCTCTTTCTTCTTTAAGTCCAAAACCCTAAATCTAAATTCACAAATGGCTCCTAAATCTTCTTCTTCTTCATCTCGTTCTCGTGATGTGAATCTACTCACTGCTGAGTACATTCCATCACAAAATGTTAATCGTGCCACTGGTGCTCCCATAAGCTCTAAGCTTATTAAACTAAATCCAAATAATCCAATGGCATCTCTTCAAGGGCTCCAGGCCGCTGACTCTCTTATCGGGAGAATCCAATCCTTTCTTCGGATTTCTCCCCTCAGCGATGCCTTCTCTTTGAATCCACACAAGCTATTCCATGATTACTTGTGTGAGTTCTGGTACACTGCCTCTCTTTCTGAGGACTGCTCATCCATCTCCTTTTCTCTAAAGGATGGGTCAGTCCCGTGTACCATCACCACTGGAACGTTGAGGGAAGCCCTTAACCTCAACTACTGGAGACATAATGAAACTCCAGTGGTGATTTCCTCCAATATCAATTTCCGCCAGGTCTTCCTTGATATGGGAAATAAGGAGATGGTGGAGGGGGATGTGTTGAAGACCAAGGGGTCCATTACAATGAAGGGGCTTTCACCATCCTGGAAGTTCTTTATGGTCCACTTGGTGGAAAGTTTGGGAGGGAGTTCTGGTGGATTGGACCAGATAAACTCCTTCCAGGCAGAAATGGCGTACTGCCTTTGGAATGGGCTGAGGGTGGATTTTGCAGGCATTTTGTTCAGAAGCCTGGTATTCAAGTTAAGGGTAACAGGGGTCCTTGTGTTCCCTTTTCAAGGTTTCTGTCCCTTTGTTTTATTCAGATTCTGGGCAGAGACGAGTACAACAACACGCAATCCTCGTTCTCTGTGCCAGAACTGTTGAGGAATCTGGACAACCTGGTGTCCACTTCTGATGAAGTCCAGATGTCCCCGAGAATGATTTTTGCATTCTCTAAAACTGATGCACCACAATCTGGTGAATCAGAAAGGCAACTGGGCGGGCCTCAAAATAATGAGGGACCCACCGGTTCGTCTACTGAAGTTGTAACTGTGGCAGAAGCAGGAGTCCAGGCAGTTCCTAAAGCAAGAAGATCCTCTAAAAGCAGGAGATCAAGATCTGGACTTGCTGCACCTGACCAGTCACAATCTGTGATAGTGGTCTCTGAAGCCGCTGCCGATGATATTGCAACTGAGGATAGAGCAGTTGTGGTTGAGGCACCAGTCACCTCTGTCCAGGGAGAAGATGCTTCGGCAACGGATCCTCAAACTGATGATACCATTGAGGCAACTCAAACTGGTCATCAGGAGTCTGAACAACTTGTTCAGCCACCCCCAACATTTATGGATCTTGGCATAAATGAGGGTGTGTTTCAGCTTGAGTCTTCGGACTCATCTGAGACAGAATCTGACCAGGAGATGGCTGATGCGACTATACTTGATCAGCTCCCTTCTCTCCTTGGTCAACCCCAAGAACCACATGTTTCAGTTTCCCCAACTCATGTACAAAGCTTAGAAATACCTCCAATATTCACCTCTCGCCAATCACCTTCTTCTATGGGTGTGCCTAGAAATAGACACATCCTAACCCCACCGTCGCCGTCGTTCACACCTGAGCATTCTCAGCATGAACGCCACATTGAATCTCTTCCTTTCATTTCTACAACCCCTCCTCTTCTCTCTACTGATGCTACTGCAACTGGAGAACCAGATATTGTCATACCTCGTCCAGTTGCACCTGTAGCTTTCTCAGCTGGTCCAGTGACACCTTCTCCTCCGTCATTGGACAGCCAGTTCGTGTCTTTTCAAACCGATCTCTCGAACCTTCTTGCGAGGGTGGAAGAGATTCAAAAGACACTGGAGAAGAACACCAAGTCCCTCTCCAGGTACCACAAGGATCATCTGCAAAATATTAAAGTGGTTGACCTGGGGATTAACAAGTTCTCTGCTAATGAGGACTTGGTGTTTGGCAAGCTGAACGAGTTAGTGGAATCCTCCAATCAATTGGCAATATCTTTAAGGGAGGCATTCGCACTGACTCAATCTGGAGTCACATCCTCAATATCCAACCTGCTGAACAATACTGTCAGATCTTCAGAGGTTGATATTAAGAATCTGGAAAGGCAGGTGCAAGAGCTGTGTAGCAAACCTGGCCTAGATGTGACAGAGCTTGGGAGTCGGTTGGCCTCTTCAGTGGGTCTCAAGATCGAAGAAACTTTGGCTGCCAGTGAGAGTAACTTGATAGAAAAGGTGATATCTGAGATCACCAAGATTGCAGTGCCCCAGGTCGATCTCACTCCAATAACATCTGAGATTGATCGGTTGAGGTGCAGTCTGGATACGCTGGCTAGCAAAGTGTCTGAACATTCAACTGCCATATCTGATCTGACCACTGAAGTTGGCAAAGGAAGGGCGGTTGAGCCTGACAGTGCTCAGGAAGTCCCTGCAACTGGGCTCTCTTCAGATGATCTCTCCATTCTCAAACAAATTTTAAAGAGTCAAGAGCAGACAAGTGGAAATGTAATGACTCAATCTCAAGAGATAAATCATCTTTGGAGGACAGTTCGCATGCTTTGTGGAGTCTTCAAAGAGTGTAAGACAATGCAATCATGGCAGCCTCTAGATCGCCTGCCCTCTAGTCATGCTGATTTTGAAGCCATCAGGCAGGGACTAGATGCTGCCAAGGGGAAAGGTCGGTACATGCCCCTCACACTCTTGTGAAGACTTCAAGTAAAGGGAAGGAGATTGTGATGGCTACCAGTACTGAGGCTGGTGAGCAAGGGTTTGAGGTGTTTGATGATGTGGTGGTAGGGAGTGTTGACAAGGGAAAGGCCATTGCTGATGAATCTTTGGAACCAGCCACCGATGCACCAATGTTGGAAACTGGCAATGTCGATTTGTTGCCTCCAGTTACTGAAAGCGAGAGCCAGAAATTAGCAAGAGTGGGATACCTGGTCAAGGAAAGGAAGAAACAAATGAAGGCAAACCAGTTTGAATCAAGAAAAAATCTTCCAACCCCTCTTGTTGATATCACTGATGCTCAACTCCTTGGCTTGACACTTGTTGAATACAAGAAGATCAAAGAAGATACAAGAATAGTCAATGCACTGAAGGAGATGCTTGAAGTAGAACTGGACAAACACTACCAGGATGATGAGGCTGAACTGGATGCAAAGTGTTTGAATGTATCGGTGGAAAAGGCCAGAGAGATCAGATCTGAAGGGATTCTCAAGAGAACTGAGCAGGTCAAGAAGGCGGTCACCAAAGTGTTGAATCCACCCAAGTCCAAAGGAAGAAAACAAAAGGCCTTACCAAGAGATGCAAATCTGAGGACTTGGGTAGAACCATGTGAACCCACAACAGATGATATTCGAGCTGCTACACAAAAGCTGAGCACGAGCAAAATCAAACTGACAAATGAATCTGAAGCTCGCACATATTTGTCAGATGTACAGCGTCGAAGGCACAATAGAGGCAGGATTACTGATGTTAAGGTTTCAATTAAGCCTGGTGCCAAGCATTTTGTTGTTGAGGTACAATACTTTGGTGGACCTAAAAGGACTACTGAGAACCCGGATGTCAATCAGTATGGTCATTCCGAGCATGTTGAGATGTTGAGGCTGTTGGAGGGGAGGCAGAGGAAGAATAAAGTTGAAAGAGGCTGGGAGTATGTATTGCAAAATCTCATCAAGTTCAAGGAAAACATTGAAGAAAGATTAGGCCTTGATCCTGAGGATACTCAGCCGATTTCATCAGTCTCAAAGAGAAGGAAAACTGGCGAAGGGCCATCTGTTTAAGTTTTCCTTCTAACTATTATCTGCTTGTAATTTTGTGTACTCTCTTGTAATTTATTTGAAATTGTATGTATATACAAGTTGCCAGATTGTAACCTACAAGTAAGATATCTGATAAGATCTACAAACACTTAAAACAAAATCCAAGACATTTGATGATCTATAAAAATGTCTTGGAAACTTAATAGGTCTTATCAAATTCAAGTATTTCAAACTTAAACTTGTATAGAAACAAGTTTGAAAATACTTGACAATATTTCAGGACAATTAGGGGGAATTTGTTAGGTCCAGTTTTAACTAAACTGGAGCTCTCCAGTGACATCTGGAGAGCATGAGGAATTGTCCGAAATATTAGAAGTCCAGTTGCATTGTACAGGTTTAGCAACTGATGACTTCCTCCAGTTGAGATCAGACGACTAGAATCTGAAGACCTTCCAGTTGAAGTCAAAGACAACAAATGGAAAATAGAGATTGGCAATGGCAGCGAAGCCCAGTTGACAATCTACCAGATCAATCAACTGGAGAATCCTCCAGTGTAAATGCTCTTACAAAGCTTTACACTGATTACGAGGAGGACCTTTTTTACTCTACATCCTTTTAACCGGACAATGATATTGTCTTTGGATAAAGATACAAAGATGTAGAGTGGTTGAATAAAGTAACCTTTTGTCTTACTTTATTTAACACACACAAAGGATTATTTAAACAATACTTTTGTGTGCTGTCAACCATATTTGTACATCGAAGTTGAGATCCCCATGCTCAATCTTCGACTATAAATAGAGGTCCTTGCACAAGCTGTTTCAATAACTTTGCAAATACAAATATTCTGCAATATTGGTGAACTTGTGCAATATTCTCTCAATCGCAAAAAGAAACATTTCACAACTCTAAGTGTTTCGATTGTTTAGGAGAATTTCCAAGTTTAGATCAATTGTAATTCATGGGTTGTTAGGATATTTACATTCTTGTATTATCTTGGTTCCGCAACAACCTTGTATTTTATTTAAACAGTAATAAATAAAATACACTTGAAAATTACATATTGTCTCACCAGTTTATATGCTCGTCATCTATATTATTGCATGTATTAACATTCTGTCACTTTAATACTTAATTCCAGTTAACCTGGTACACGATCAAACTAAACTGGTCACATCCAGATTAATTGATCGTGTTGCAAAGTTCACTCACCATCGACATAGAGGTGTCTTCAGCACCCATCTAGTGATAGTTGGGACTAATAAAGTGTATATTCAAAAGAAAACATAAGGAAAAACATAATCTTTTGATGAAACCTTTTTAATATGAACAAGAGCAAGATTAACCTAGTAAAGAGATGAAGGTATATACCCTCTTGAACACGTTTTTGAAGATGAAAATAGTGCAGAAAAATCGTGGCCTTTAACCTCCAATAAACCCTTATTCAAACCTTGAAACAACCCTTACTTTGTAGCTTAATGTAACCCTTGCTTAATCTAACCTAAATCCTTATTATTATTACAAGTTTAAGTTGATTTTTCTCCCCTCTTTCTTGGTATATGGCTGCCGAAATTTAGAAGAGAAAAGGGAGAGGAGAAGAGTTTCTTTGAGAGAGAATAAAGGCTAGTGTGTGTAAAGTGTGAGAAGTGTGTTTTGTATGAGTTTCAAGAGTAAATTGGAAGAAGTAAAATTCAAAATGTGGAGTGTGTATGTGTGTGAAGGGGGGACGGCCAAAAAGGGGGGTAATGAAGGGGTTTCTCTCTTTTTTTTTTATTTATATAAAAGTTGTGGGGATATATAAGTGTATAAGTATAAGTTGTATATAAAATATGGGTGCATGCTTATTATTTTTAACTAGCTTTAGTATCTTTAAACAATTTAGTGTTAGTGTATATGTGTATATATATGTCGTGTATATATATATATGTATGTATATATTTTTGGTGTTTTAATTTGTTACATGGCTCATTGGTTGTAAATCTTGTATTTATATTAAACATATATACATATACTTATTATTATTCAAGTATTTTATGTACATAAAGAACTTACAAATATTTCAAGATGTTCATACTATTTCCATGACCAAATATTAGTTATTTGGCTTGATGGTTAAATTGTTAGGTATTTACAAGTATTTTTAATCGCTAGCTCAACTTGTGAGACTTATATTATTATTTATAAGTTGGTTAAATATTAATTAAAATTTTTGTTCAATGGCATTTTTTTGAATTAAACTTAACACTAACAATCGCTTTAGATTATTAATTCTGGGGCATTATCTACTAGCTTCACGTATAACTATGGCTTGGGGGAACATAGACAACCTAACTAGCACGTATATAATATTTAAAAAGTAGGTTTGTTACAGGTTATGCTATCAATCATTGTTGTATGATGAATACGTTTCACATTTTCATCATAAGGGGGAGAAATGATTATATGTTTGATAGATGGAGTTCAAGGATATAGGTAGAATTTGATTGGTAGAATTTGTTCGAGGATGATTGTTGTGTTTGGATGTTCAAAGGATTGTTAGTTTAGGTGAAGAGAGTGAATATTTATCGTGCTAAGTTGAGAGATTGTTCATTTGAGGGGGAGCAAGAGTAAACTCATGAGTCGTTAAATATGCTCCGAAATGATTGTTTATTAGAGGGGGGGGGGGCAAGAGATTAAAGATTTGTTATTGAATAATTTGCTCTGAGATAGTTGTTTGATTGAGGGGGAGCAAATATTAATTGATCAAAGAATCAAGTGCTCCATGATGATTGTGATTCAGAGACAAGTCGATAAAGAAATGAAGTGTTAAAGTCAAACCAAGCTTCCGCAATGCCAAGAGAATTTAAAGATAACCAAGCTTTCGCATCCAAAAGAACTCCAAGAATTCAAAGTCAAAATCAAGCTTCCGTATGCTACTCATAGATTCAAGTTACTTCTCCAAGCAACATCAAATTGAAATCAACACTAAAAAGTTCAAGTTGTGAAAACTCAAATGCTACAAAGATTTCAAAGATGCTTTGATGTGACTAAATTATACCCATTTCCCACATTGTTATTGGCCATTTTACTATATGTTTTAAGTCATTTTTGTATCCATTTGGCGCGTTTATGGTGTTTGTTAGTGTTTACAGGCTCTAAACAGGATACGCGTTCATTTGGTACATTTTCGGATGATTATTGGCCCGGAAGTGCGTTATGATAATGAGAGTTGATTTGAGTGGAAGAGACGGCAGAGTTTGGCAAGTAATCGAGATCAAAAGAAGTTGGTTCTGTACAAGCATTGACTGCGCCGTAGTGGGGTTGCATTAGCCCACTTCGCCGCAGTCCTGATCGACGGAAAAATATGGAAAACACCCCACTGCGCCGCAGTGGGGGTCGCATTAGGATGACTGCGCCGCAGTCAGGGAAGGAAGAAATGAGGCTATGGATTCATACTGCGCCGCAATGGTGGTTGCTAAAGCCACTGCGCCGCAGTCCCCCTGAAGTCAAAGTCAACAACACCTCACTGCGCCGCAGTGGGTGCACCGCATTGTTATTGACCATTCCCTCACTGCGCCTTTAATCATAATTCCATACATCTTTCTCTCTAAAATTATAATTTCTTTCTCTAACTTCATCTTTAACCTCTCAACTCCCACACACACATAACCCTAATTCCACTATTAAACCTTCAATTAATCTCAAATCTATTCTTTACATACTTTTACTATCTCTATGCTAAATCACGAAGTTAGAAATTAATGTCTAAGTACAATCACCGATTTACATTACCTTTACAAAAAATTTATAAAAATCACATATTCAATAGTTGTTCAAACTTATACCACATAATTATGATGATTTCAAGTATATTGCACACTATCACTTATAACTAAAACTAATCACATTGCATATTGTATAATAAAAATAAATACTATAATCACATTGCATACTGTATAATAAAAATAAATACTTTTAATTATATTGCTACATCATATGATTTCAACTGTATACATGCATCAAATGCAAACTATTGAAAAATATATTTCAAACCAACATCAAGATATTCTTAATATAATATATGGAGGCTGACATTGTTGTGAATTGTTGTGAAGAATTCATGTTATATGTTGTCAGAGTATTTGTTTTTTATTCTATATTCTTTAGCAAATAATCTTTTATTGATGTTCATCATGAATCAAGAATGATAAATGATTATTTATTTGATGAAAATAATAAGGTGTGAGGGATTTCACACAAAAACTTAAATGTAGGATTAACCTTCTCCATTATATATTATATAACTAGATTATTGTCCCGCGTAATACGCGAAAAAAATACATAGTTAATGAGAAGTGAGAAGTTAGCATTTTATAAATGTATAAATTGATAAATATAAATAAAAGATGTTGAAGAATTATAATTATAAATACAAATTTTTCTCATGAAGTTTTTAAAACTTAGACCAGATCATAACGTTAATAAGTCTATTCTTTATAACTATATTAAAATTAAATTTTTGAGCAAATAGGAGTTGAAGGGTTTTGGAGTTATATTAAGTAAAGTGTTTAGAATTAGAATATTCTATTATTTTATTTTATTAATAAACTTGAACTTGTACATATAAAATAGATAGAAACATTAATATTTATTTGATATTGCTTCGCGTATGGAAACAAAGTTAATAATGTACAATTTAAAATTGGTAATAACTTAAATGTTGTATTTGTGGGAAGATACATCATGAATTCATTTAATTTATCAAGGTATAAAGATTCACGTTGTATTTTTTTAATAGTAAAGTTAGAAATAACACTATCATTTTAATCTAAGGTTTATGATTAATTTATCTAACGATTCTTGATTCTCCATAACATAATTTAAACAACACATGTTAGATTACACAATATAAACAAATATTGTGTATAAAAAAATTTTATAACAGATAAAATATGCGTTCAGTGCTATAAAATTATATTCTTTTAATTTAATTTTACCTATATCTTTTACATTTAAATTTACATATTTAACAATTCATCTTATGTTAAATATGTCATAAATAATTTGGGTATTTGACATAGACATAAAGTTAGTATATTCTATAAGACAAGTTAACCTCAATTACCAATTATAACTCTTGATTTTTTAAATTAAGTTATTAAACATGTGACTAAGTTATATTATTTTTAAAATAAATACAATCAAATAACTTTAATTATTAATTATAGTAATAGTTATAGTAAAAGTGTGTTAAAAATATCATTATGAAAAAAGTTTTTCTCGTATCAATTTATATTTTTTTTGTTTTTCATCATTAATTTATACGTTTGTGTTTTTTCCTCATTAATTTACAATTTTCATCACTAATGTTTAATTTAAAAGAGATATATTTTATCTAAAGTTAAAAAACTAATGTTGTGTTAATAAATAATAAATTTGGTAATGATACAATTATTTTGATATAAGGGTTGTAACTAAAAGCTTGAATTCATTTAACGGTCCTTGCTTTCTTATAAAAGAATTTAGGACTCTGTTATATATATTGTAGATTATATATCAATATATTAATTGAAACGATATACTATTTTAAAAGATATTTTTAATTATATAATTCTCAAAAAAATATTATCTTCGTATTTTATAAAAAAGATCAAATATGAAATTACTAATATAAACTACAATATATATCTATTCAATAAATAAACATAATATTACAATTACCAAACTACACCAAAATCATTAAATATTATCTCATCTATTTTAAAATAATAAAATTAGACACAATTGATGAAATTTATAATCACAATATATATTTATTAGTTGATAAATTTATCAATAAATTTTAAAGAGACTTTTAAAAATATTTGTTTGAAAAAAGTATCAGGGTCATTATAGTTTAACCAAATGAACATGCAGTAATATTGTTAATATAATCAAGTGAGCATTAAGGCGTTGTCAAGGTTCGAACCCGATATGGGCGTAACAAAACCGGCGATGTTAGTTATTTATCCATTTTGTTCTTCAAAAAGAAAAAAAAAACTTAAATAAGTTAAATTAAAAATGTAAAGATAACTTTGGGATTAGAGTGTGTATTTTTTTAATCTAAGAACAATGCTTAGTAGTAAAAATATTATGTATATCCATTATAAAGGCTTTAAGTTAGTTAGTGTATATTCTAAAATTCATTTTAAATGTGTGTATATTATTCATTTGAGTTTGGATACTTTTGGATTTTTAAATCTCATGATAATTATGTATAAACTTATGTGAATTTCAATAAAATTAAATTCCAAGTTTGAAGTTCATAAAGAAATATAATGATACAAAATACCCTTTTAATTCAGAATTAGAAAAAGATTAAAATGCTTAATGGCCTGTCAAACATCACGATAACTAAATAGAGGTAAAATCTTCTTCGTTTTAAGTTTGAACAAAAGTCTCTGTAGGCCAAACCTTTACTTGGGGACTTAGAATACCACTAGGGTATTGCCACAATGATAATTTTTTATGTTTATTTTTTGCGAAAAAATCTATCATTTTTTCACTAACATTACATTTTAAAATATTTAAATAATGTAGGTAATTAATTTTTACTCTTACAACTTTATGAGTGATTTAGTTGCTACCAAAGTTAGATGCTCATTGTATATGGTTCTAAATGTGAAAGTCACAATGGCCTCTAAGAACAATATGAAGTTATTTAAGTGATGTGATTCTTAAAATACTCTAGATGAAGGTTTACAACTCGTCACAAAATGATTTATTTGTTAGATAGTTTAATATAATTAACGTGATTTAAGGGTTATAAATTATTGATTCAAAAACATCTAATAGTCTTTATATTTTTAAGGATAACTTTAGAACCATATATATATATATATATATGAGATCCTTATTTTGAAAATCTATATTTTTGTAAGAACCGTAAGAACTCCTAAATTTCATATTGGATCACATGTTTTTTTTTGTTTATTCACATGTGAAACGTCATAAAAACAATCTTTTTTTAAATAATAAAATTAAACACAATTGTTGAAATATATAATCACAATAAATATTTATTAGTTGATAAATTTATCAATAAATTTTAAAGAGACTTTTAAAAATATTTATTTGAAAAAAGTATCATGGTCATTATAGTTTAACCAAATGAACATGTGGTAATATGGTTAATATAATCAAGTGAGCACTAAGGCTAAGGTTCGAATTCGATATGGGCGTACAAAACTGAGAGTGTTAGCCATTTATCCATTATGTTTTTCAAAAAGAAAAAAAAACTTAAATAAATTAAATTAAAAATGTAAAGATAACTTTGGGATGGATAGAGTATGTGTTTTTTAATCTAAGAACAATGCTTAATAGTAAAAATATTATGTATATCAATTTTAAAGGCTCAAAGTTAGTTAGTGTATATTTTAAAATCCATTTTAAATGTTTGTTTTATAATTATATAATTGTATATTATTCATTTGAGTTTGGATACTTTTGGATTTTCAAATCTCAAGATAATTATGTATAAACTTATGTGAATTTCAATAAAATTCACTTCCTAATTTGAAGTTCATAAAGAAATATAATGATACGAAATACCCTTTTAATTTAGAATTGGCAAAAGGTTAAAATGCTCAATGGCCCGTCAAACATCACGATAACTAAATAGAGGTAAAATCTTCTCCTTTTTAGGTTTGAAGCAAAGTCTCCGTAGGCCAAACCTTCACTTGGGGACTTAGAATACTATTAGGGTATTGCCACAATGATAATTTTTTACGTTTATTTTTTGCGAAAAAATCTATCATATTTTCACTAACATTACATTATATAATATTTAAATAATGTAGATAATTACTCTTTACTCTTACAATTTTATGAGTGATTTAGTTGCTACCAAAGTTCGATGCTCATTGTATATGGTTCTAAATGTGAAAGTCACAATGGCCTCTGAGAACAATATGAAGTTATTTAAGTGATATGATTTTTAAAATACTCTAAATGAAGGTTTACAACTCGTCACAAAATGATTTATTTGTTAGATAGTTTCATATAATTAACGTGATATAAGGGTTATAAATTATCTATACTATATTGTAAAATAAAAAGTCCTTGTCTAAATTTAAGTTTCAACATTTACTTCCCCAAAATGCCTCCTATATATTATATATTTACCTAAAATAACTATATTACCCTTTCTCTCTCTTCAAATTTCAACTAATCATTTTTTTTCTCTCTCCTCCATAAATCATTTATTCCTCTAATTCATTCAAAATCTTTTATCTCAAAAACCGTACATCGATAAATCATAAAAATTATATGGGTGTTCTTAAAATTTCATTCTCTTTCATTAGAGGTGTCATTCGATATACTTTTGACGAATTTTTAAATTTAAGGGCGGAACCCGTACGGTTAAAACATTTGGCTATCACACTCTATGACCTATCACACTATATGACCTATCATCCCACCATCTTACCGCCGCAACGCGCGGGTACTTGCTCTCGTTGATTAAAATATATCTAATAGTCTTTATATTTTTAAGGATAACTTTAGAACCCTATATATATATATATATATATATAGGGACTCTTATTTTGAGAACCCATATTTTTGTAAGAACTCCTAAATTTTATATTGGATTACATGTTTTTTTTGTTTATCCACATGTGAAACGTCATAAAAACATATGTTGTAGTAGAATTTTTTTTTTCAAAACCTTCACATGTGAACAAAAAACGTGAAAAAAAATTCTAACATCGAATTGGTATACGACATGAAGGAACTCTCATCGTATACTTGTTAGTGTTAGATATTATATAACTGATTGAGTAGATTTTTAAGCTTTTTAATATATTGTAGATTTCTATTATTATATTATTATTATTAATAAAAGTATAACTTGTCATAAAATTTTATTAAAAAATGATGGAAACTTAGATTTGAACATGTATGTAAGTATTAAAAAACCATAAATTGTAAATATCCGCAATATGATACGAACGTACGCAATTTTGTTTTAAACTACCATATCTTTTGATAAACTATTTCTAAATTTATTATTATATTTGACTAGTTATATAAAGTAAATGACTAATGTTGTGTAAACTTAATAATAAATTTAGTAATGATCTAATTATTTTGATCTAAAGGTTGGAATTAAAAGTTTGAATTTATTTAATGGTTCTTGTTTCTCCATAAAAGAATTTAGGACCTTGTTATATATATATTGATTGATTGATAGATTATATAATTATAATATTATACATTAAATAAACATGTTTTATTTATATTTAATTTAAATCAAAAAAATATATACAATCATATCCAATGAATTATACAATAAAATCATTTTCAAATAATAATTATAATCATTTTCCAGCGGGTACTAACCATTTTCAATACAAAATATCTTTGAATAATTTATTTCGTTATATCTTATTTATATTCATTAATTATGCTATTATGAAAAATTAATATATTTATCCTGCGTATTAAGTGGGAGAATAAGCTAGTCAATTATTAAGTGAATAATTAAAACATCTGGCTCATATGACATCGTACTTTATTAATTTTGCATTATTATAACTAAATAATGTAATGTAAATTCGGATTAAGGGAATACCATCAAATGAAAATCGCCTGGAAATAAAACAAGGATAGTTTTTCAAACGAAACTCGCTAAGTCGAGATTGTTAGTGTAATAGTGTGTAAAATTTTTACAGAGAAAACAAGGCACCAAATTCTTTCGAATCCAAATTCCTAAGGTTTCAATTTGGAAAAATTAGGTAATTGGGCTTCTACTTACAATTACAAACGGTTTACTTTCCAAGTAACAAGCCGATTACACAAGGAAATTGTGCAAGGATTTTTTTTAGTTTGGTTTCACGAAATAAAGAAAGCACGATTATAAGCTTACAAATTCAATTCAAAAATTTGTAAGAAATGTTTAATCTCACAATTCTAACTCTTTAATATTCTAGACTAAAATCGAAAGATTAGACCAGCAAATAACAATAATTATCTATTTCAAACCAAACTCTAACAACTAATTAAACAAATTTAGGGCACGTTTGGTTGTAGAAAATGTTTTATAGTTTTTCATTTCTATTTTTCTAGAAAATGAAAAGAGTTATTTATTTCTAGAAAACAAATAAAAATTTTGAAAACACGTTCTAATTAGAAAACTTAAAAATATGTTAGAAATGTGAGGGGAGGGGGATGAATGAAATGGAAAATGAAAATGAAAAATGGAAAATAAGAAAAAAAAAATTTCAAGTCATCTATGAAAAAATGAAAAACATTGTTTTGTGTTTTCTGTTTTTCATGTTTTCTTAGAAAACGAAAAGAAAAACAAAGGGTGTTTTCCGCAACCAAACACCCCCTTAATATTTTAAATAGAAATGGAACTCAAATCTTCATGTTTTTGTAACATGATTTCTTTCTTGCTAGCATATAGTGAAGCCACTTAACAAGTTCCTCTCTTTCTGAATATGTAAATAAAATTAAGATCAATAACACATATTAAGGGATTAAGTATTGTAAAATAAGTATTAAAGTAAAATAAATAGGACAACATTTTGACCATTATATCATGGTTAAATTGATGCACGAATGAATCAATTGATGCACGTTGGTTTTTAGTAGAAAGAACCCTATTGTTTTATATATTTTACTTTAATACTTGTTTTATTTGAACTAAAACCCACATAAATAACTAACAATTGCTTATAATCAGGATAAAGGATATGAGGTTTCCCCAACACCTATAGTTTTTCTTTACCCCCAACAGGCATGTTTGGAACCATTTTTTTTTCTTTTACAAAAGTCGTCGCCGAGCAAAAAAAAAAAGATAAAAGTTCAATAAACTAGCTGATGAAAACGGCTCTATTCTTGAAACCAACAACCAAATCGCCCGTCCTATGGAATACGCCCAAGCACCTCTCCGCCTAGGGGGTGCGATGTTGGTAGCAGAATGGGCTGACATTGCCATCTAGCCCGTCTCATACCCTTTAGCCTCAGTTTCTCAATATAGCCTTTGTTAAATTTTTTTTTGGGCTTATAGTTAATTTTTTTTGGGCTATAGTCTAGATTTGTTAAAAATTTTAAGGTGTTGTCCAAATTGATAAGGAAATTGATGAGGTTTAGCTGTTTAGTGATGAAGCTATTGAGATTGCTCTATGTGCTTTCGCAACGTGGAATCAAAAATGATGCTAGGATTTTGATATGGTTCTTTATGGTTCATACATTGTTTAGAACATGCTTTGACAAAGTAATTGTAACAACGCTATGAGAGGAAGTGAATTAACTTAATGGGTGTTTAGTAAGAGTGAATCAAAGAGAATGAAAATGTCATAGAGAATGAATATAGTGGGAAAGAGAATGGTGTTTGAAAAGAGAATAGATTCCGTCGTTTAGTGTAAGCAGAGAATGAATATATGAAAAATACAAAAATTTAAATAATAATTAAATTTAATACATATACCATAATTTTTTTTTTTACCATTCTCATTCCCATCCATTCTCTACAATTTATAGAGAATGGAGGGAATGAAATCGATTCCCACTTCTCGGTTTTCTTTTTCATTCTCCATTGGAACCAAACATGAGAAGTCTTTTTCATTCTTTTTCCACCATTTATATTCCATTGTACCAAATACCCCCTAAGTGTATTACTAAGTCTAACTTTTTTTTTATTTAACAACACAATGTGAATTTTATTGATAGTCGGTCGAAAAGTTATAAATCAAAATAAGTAAAGTTACATAAACAAAAGTGGATTTGAATTCACTCACTTCAACAAATACACTTCTTATTATCACAAGAACTGTACCAGGTTCAACCTCTATTTATTGAGATTGATTTATGTGTGCTTTCACAACGTGTAAACCAAAAACGATGTTAGGATTTTCATATGGTTTTTAATGGTTCATACATTGTTTTAGAGCATGATGTGACAAAGTGATTGTAACAACGTTGTGAAAGGAATCGATTAGTTTAATTATATTATCAAGTCTAACTTTTTTTTAACAACATAATATGACATTCGGTTGAAAAGTTATAAAAAAAAATAGAGTTACATAAACAAAAGGGGATTTGAATTCATCTACTTTAACAAACACACCTCTAATTATTACGGAAACTGTACCATAAAAGTGCAACTTTTAATATGATTATCACAATGAAAAAGGAAAATCTAACATTATTTCAATTCAGTATTGATGTAAGCACTTAAGTCGTTCATATTGATGTCTAGGTTTGAGACTTCAGGTTGGTATGGAGTGGCTGCTGCCTACAAGACGCCAGCCCCCTTAGGCATCATCTTCTCTTGCTTTCTCCAAATTCAAAGCCAACACCTTCTCTATGTCACCTACAAGATTCTTATAAATATCATCTTTTACTTCTAATTTTAATAAGTGTGATATGACGTCACATGGTACAAGTGTCCTCCCGTAAATACACCTTTCTTTTCGGCCAAGAACCCTTCCAATGGTTAGCTCGTCAACGGAAGACGTTACGTTCACGTCCTCTACTCCTCTTCTTATAAATGGCTCGACAAAGAAAAAAGGAGAAAATTGTTTTATTTTTGGCTCGGACCACTTTGACCCCCTCTAAATGTACTTTCTTTCAACGGTTATAGTAGGGTTTATCTAGGTAATTTCCTCCCCAAGATTCCCTTTCGTCATCCCCGCTCTCTCTCTCACTCTCTCCTACTAGTACTGTACTACCCTGTTTTCCTTTACTTTTTTAATTTTATTTTTTCGATCCAATCAACCACCTGCAAAAGTGCAAAACCAAACAAATGTACCACATTTCATCATCAACATCTTAACAGCCCACCCAACGCATTCTTCCAAATGGACCCACCAACCCGTACCAGAACCCGGGTCCGAACCCGTAACGCACCATGTCCCCGCCACCCAAACCAGCCTGTTACCGGATTATGTGCATTGTGTCTCCGAGATCGCTTAACATATCTAGATTCATCATCAACCCATCATCACATCAAACAAGAAAACATCATTTCTTTTCCTTTAAGTCGCCGTACTAGACGTCCCGGCGGTCCGGTGCCGGAACTTTGCCGGAGCAAATCTGTCGCCGGTGAGATTTCTGAGGTGGGTTTTGGTTTATCTGATCTGGGTCGAAAGTCTTGTGATGAAATATGTAGTGGATTTTATAAAGATTGTAGCTTTAATAATAGTAATAGTAGTAAAGTTGGGTCCAAGAATTTGGGGGTTTTGAGTATAAATGAGCCGGTTTTGGAGATTATTGAAGATAATGATGTTAGGGTTTCAAATGGGTTATTTGTTGGAAATGAAGTTGTTGATAATGGTGAGGATTTGAGGACAATGAAGGAACTTATCGAGATGGAATTTCGAAATAAGAAGAAGAAATTTTGGGAAGGAGGGTTTGTTTTAGGTCAAAAGTTGCGAAAATGGAGAGGAAAGAATAAAGAAAAGAAGGTAAATGAGGATAAGCGAAAGGAGGTTGATGATAAGGAAGTATTGAAATCGGTACAATTTAAGGATGTGGATTATGGGTTAGGAAGAAGATCATGTGATGCGGCACCAAGGTTTTTGATGGAGGATCCGAGGTTTTCGTTAGATGAACGTAGGGCGGATTGGGATGGATATATGATTGCTAGAACGATTCCTAGGTTAACACCGATGCTTCCCCTTGTTGACGATGATATGATTTTGCCGCCTTTGAATAAGAGGATTGTAGTGGATAAGCATCAAATGGGTCGGATAAAAGAGGATGGGTCGAGTTCTGGTGGTTCAGCTAAGTCTAATTCGGATTTGTTTACATCGAATGCGGGAAGTAGTTGTAGTTCAATGAAAAGTTCTAGTTCCAAAACTGTGAATGATAGTATTGGTCAAGAAACTAAGTTAGTAATAACCGAGAGAGAGTTAAAAGATTGGCATATGCGTTCTGTTAACGAACACAATGTCAAATCCGCTTCAAGTGCATTGATTTCCTCTCATGCAACAGTCAAGCGTTCAAATGGGCATAAGAAGGAAACGAATAGTAGATGGAGAAAGATGTCGAATCTATGGAGCTATAAGTACAAACATGGCGAGAAAAAGAATGGAGAATGTATTCAAGAAAGTCGACCTTCTCTGGATCGAAACAACGAGATCAGTGGAGTTGCTAAGCTAGTTAGAAATGGTAGTATGGTGGGAACTAGAAATAAAAGTGAATTACATCAAAATGGTGAAGAAGGTGGTAGGCATTCTATGAGTGATATAGACAATGGATTGATGAAGCTGTATTTGTCACCACTTAGGAAGTCTAAAAAGAGTTGGCTAAGGGAAGAAACCATCAATGGCTGAAGTGATATTTAGGTACTTTCACAACTTATTAAGTGTATTAGTGTAACTTTTGTAGAGTATGTTTAATTGTTATCTTTTCTTGTTCTGCACAAAAGCATAATAGCATTATTGTTTCAATTATCATGCTTAGTGCTTTCTTTGGGAGATGGTAATAATATAAGTTCAAGTTTTGCTCTCTTGATATGTTTTTGATTTGGTACTTAAGTTACTAACTATACTTGTTTTTTCAACATTTTTTGTTTATGATGGGAATGAGAATTGTTGTTTTTATTGTATTAACATTCTGCCAAAAGTTTTGAAGTATGTGAGAAATGAAATTGAGAGACAAGACACTATGATTATCATCGAAACTGGATTACTCTTAGAAGGTCTAGTGAACAGAGTACTATACTTGGGAAGATTAATCTAAACAATATGACTACTTTACAAATTGCTAAGATTTAGACTGAAATTAGAATATAACACATTTCATTCCTTGAGGTAACTCGCAATGTAAATTGCCTTTTTTGGGTTGCCAAGATTTTACAAGATCGAGTAAACAACTACACTACAGTTTTATAATAAACAAGGAATCTACTCAATTAACATTATCACATAATCATCCAACGACTCTCTTACTTGTATGCCATTTTGCAACGACCACAAAAACCCCAAGATTTATCAGACTTAAAACCGCCAAAAGCCAGAAAAAGTTCTGCAGTTTACCATAGTTCAGATTATCTGGTATCCACCCTGGCTTTCCATCTTTAGTCGTAACTTTTATAACAATGCTTACAAGCAAAGAGCTTGTATAGTTACCCATTGCAATAATCATGAGCCGTAAGGCTGAGCCCAAGCTTCTCATTGAGTCAGGCACTTGCTCATAGAAAAACTCCATCTGACCCACAAGTGTGAACACTTCTGCACACCCCATTAATAAAAATTGTGGGACTTGCCAAAATATGGAGATAGGTATGGGACTGATTTCATAGTAGTTGTGCCTTTTGACAATGTTCAGCCTAATTACTTCCAAGATCCCAGCAGATAACATTGAAAAAATTGAAATGAAATATCCTGTTCCAATTCGTTGGAGTTGAGTTAGCCCGTTTGGATGATTTGTGAGTTTTCGGGTAAGTGGGACAATTATCTGGTCATAGACTGGGACCCAGAATATGACACTAAGGATCCCAAAAGTACTGAGTGATGCTGGTGGGATATTGAAACTAGATTTGCCAACTTGAGTGTCCATGAAAGAGCCTTGTAAGACGACTAGATTGTCCATCTGGCTACGAGCAGTGCTGAATATGATCCCAGTGATCCATATTGGTAGCAAACGCAACATGGTTTTCAGTTCTTCCACTTGGGTAACTGTGCATAGGCTCCATGGGTTGATCGATCCCTTTGCACGATCTGATGGTGTCTCCACTGCTGCCTTGTCAAAGAACCTGAGATGAAGATCAAACAGAGCAAATATTAACTTCAAAATTGACACGAATCCTTGATTTGTTGACAAGATAAAGGATTGTCATGGATCTAAGAGATTGGTGAATATAACATATCCATACAGATTTTCAATCTAGATGGAAACATCTACAAATTGCACACTTTTTTATGGGATAAGCAGGACTGAAGTGAATTAAACTCGAGTCTATTATGCCAGTGCTATTGTCATTCACATGAAGATTGTAGAGTTAAAGAACCGGATGTGGCCATTTGGTTAATCAGTTTGAAAATCACTTTAATCGAATTTTTAGAGTTCCCAACTATTTTTTTAATTTTTCATACAATCATATTGATAATGTAGTATATAGTACCTATTGCACCAGTTATGTATAATAAAAGAAGCATGTTTAAGTGTTTTTGTTCAACCCTTCCCACCCCCATTTCATTAAATCCATGTTTTGACCCATTACCCAGCCCACCCATTTTGTCACCGCCTCTAGAGACTGACCTAAAGTTTGTTGTATGATCAAGTTTGCGACTTCCTGTGATGGTTGAATTGGCACCAGAAATCTCGTATAAAAGTAACGCATCAGTTGGTACGATGGTATTTTTCTTTTTTAATGAAGCAACAACCACTTGGAAGAAACTGGTCATCGGGCTGCCCCTGGGCTTATGGTTCCTGTAAAACCAGGTACCCGAGAAGAACAAAACTACTCCTGTTGCCATGGCTAAAGCAGGAATTCCAAACCCCCAATCCCAACCCACATTGTCTTGTACCCACACTACCAAAGAATGAGCAAGAAGGTTGCCAATGTTCATCATCTGATAATACCAGTTGAAGTAAGAACTTTTGAACTTTTTCTCGGCCTTATCATTATCATCAAATTGGTCTGCCCCATAGGCTGCGATACAAGCTTTGAGTCCTCCACTTGCCACTGCCACCAAGTAAAGCGCTGTGAAGCATATTATAGTCTGAGCATCGGTTACATTATAAGCATCTGTTGTAAAGAGGGTCGACATCCACTCAGGTGCTGAAGCTGATAACGTTAACAATGTGATTCCCTAAAGTCATAATAGAAGATGGAAATCAGAGGTATGTAACAGGAAAACCTGATTACTCTAACGGTCTAACTGTGTTGTGTCCTGGTGGTAACACTGTGAAATGATTGCATGATTTGAATTGTTTTTAATGTCTCATAGGTCAAATGAGTTAGGCTAAAAAGGAAACGGGTCAAATGGTTGAAAGTCATTCAAAATGTCTTTGAACTCGTTAAACCAATACTGCTATATCGCTTTTTCAAAGCTATATATAATTGATTTAATATATCACATGAGATCATGTTTTGAGCAGATCAATTGTTTATAGAGCAAAAAAGGAAAAACATGACCTGGATCTCAAAATTTGAAGCTAATATAGTATATTAAAAGACTAGATTTGAGTACCAAAAGATATGAAATAATGTCAAACAGTTTTATGGTATATATGAAACTAGTCTTCATGGCCAAAATGCATATGGACTTACAATGGCATACACAATTGAAGTACTAGCTATTGTCCAGTATTTCCCTACATAGCCATCCGCAACAAACGCTCCAAACAATGGGGCAATGTAGCATGCCCCAGTCCAATTTGATAGATTTCTTGAGGCTGTGGCACTGTGTTCATTGAGTTCATACTTGAAATACAGCAACAGATTGGCACTCATCCCAAAAAATGCCAGCCGTTCAAAACTTGCGGTTGCTGCAGTAAGCATTAAAGCTTAGAAACTATTTCCGAGTAAATTTTCCATGTATTGCAGGCATAACTATATATCAAAGCCACAGGCTGAAGAATATATGTACCAATTATGAAGAAGCAGGCCTTCCAACTTCCGGTTTTTAACCGGTTTGCAGGGCGGTTGCGATAATCCACTGTCCCATCCGTAGTGTATAAACAGTTATCAAGCAACACGTACATACTTTCATCTAATGTAGGGAAAACCAAACGTCAAAAGAAATACTTGGCGTAAAATTTATAGAACAGAGCTCTATACCATTCAAATGATCATTTGGACTTCATAGAGGTTACAGAACTATAACATACTCATTGTAATAAGCTAGAATAAACATAAAGAATGAACATCGATTTCTTGTCTTCACTCTTCACAACACAAAATATGAACATCAAGAATGAACATCATCTGTGTGGGCCACTAGGTGACCTTGATTTACGCAACACAAGAAGCCCACTCGAAAATGATGTTAACCGGCAATTACATAGGTGATATAATCCATAGGAAATGCAGTTGTATCTTAGCTCTATTTTCAAACAAAGAAATTAACAAATACTACATTTTCTGCTAAGTTAATTCTACAATAACATAGCAGTAATTCACTCAGAAGGAAGAAGGAACCTGCATTTTGTACTAAAAGCCTATAATTTTTATACTTTACCAAGAAAAGTTCACCTACTCCATAAAACCCTATAGGACATTATAGTACTTTCTGCAATTTCTATATAAATACACCAAAGATCACAAAATTTTAATGATTAAACTCCAAATTTGCACCAAATCAACATCTAAACATATCAGGTTTAAAAATGCACAGTAAATTAACACAAATCTGTACATGCAAATCAAGTAGAGACATTTGCAAATCAGTACCATGTCAAGGCAAACAAAAAAAGTTTTTTTTTATTTTTATAAATCCATTTTATATATGTTTTTTGTACAGAAAAACAGTAGCAAGAGTTGAAAGACCTGAAGAGAGGATCAAGTGAGGAGAGTTTTGTTCCATGAGTGTGATGTATCTGCTGGTAATGTAGTAATGTTGAGTTATGAAATATGGACAATGTATTTGCTGAAAATAGAATAACTCATTACTGGGTGACATAGTACAAGTGTTCAATTATTATGTATGGTTTCTTTTTATTTTTTACATTTGTAACTCTTGTATAGATTCAGACTGTGAACTTTTAAGACTCTGAAAAAGTTAGTCACTTTACATTCAAGTAATATATCAAAATAAGGATTTTGCTGAGTATATCCTTAATTAACATGCAATCCATTAAGTAGTGTATAAAAATTCATAGAAAATAATTATGAACCACTTTACACAACAATCTTATAAAATCCTAAATATAAAACATACTATATATTTCAATATCCCACCTGTTCATAATTTATAAACAATGATCCTTCTTTGAACCACAAATGTAGAATCCTAGTTTATACTATATATTTTTAAGTACAGCCCATATTGCTCTATGTACAAGTTTCTTATGCGTGTATCCGAAATCATGCTGATTTTAGCAAACAACTGCAACAGATTTTTTATACGTATACCGCTGAGCCAACACGATGAAAACTCCCAAGTTCACAACACTAAGACCAGCCAAAAGCCAGAAGAAATAGTCGAGGTGCCCGTAGTTGAGATTGTCTGTTATCCACCCTGGGTTACCATCACGAGTGGTGATGAACGTGACAATGGTCACAAGTAAAGCACTTACATAGCTCCCGAGGGCAGTTATTGTTAGTTGGAGAGCAGCACATAAACTTCGCATCGATTCAGGAGCTTGCTCATAAAAAAACTCCAATTGTCCGATATTTGCGAAGACTTCAGCACACCCCATAAAAAAGTATTGAGGTACCTGCCAAAATATCGACATGGGAATCTGCTCAATCTCATAGAAATTGTTTTTAGACACCATATTGAGCCTAATGACTTCCAGAATCCCAGCACAGAGCATGCTGAATATGGAAATGAAGAGGCCTGTCCCGATACGTTGGAGTTGGGTCAACCCGTTAGGTTGACCAGTGACCCTCCTGGCTACATTAACAATAACACGGTCGTATAAGGGAACCCAGAATATTACACTAAGTGTGTCGAAAATCCCAAGTGAAGCTGGTGGAATCTTGAAACTGGACAGGCCTATGTGAGTGTCCAGAGTGGACCCTTGCAATACAAATAGGTTACCAATTTGTGTGTAAACTGTGGCGAACATGACGCCGGTTGCCCAAATTGGAAGCAACCGTAGTACCGCTTTCAATTCCTGGACCTGGCTTACTGAGCATAGCTTCCACGGATCGATCGACCCGTTTGTATGATCAGAGGTTGTAGCCACAGCTGCTTTATCGAGAAAACTGAAAATCAACACGGTAATGCAATCATGAGTCAAGAGTTGGTTAAAATATCAATATAAAACATGGGGTTGGGTATTGTAAAACAAGTATTAAAGTAAAACAAATAAGACAAGATCTTGACCCTTAGATTATGAAAAAATTGATGCATGGTGATTATCAACAAAGATAAACCTATTGTTTTATTTGTTTTACTTTATTAGTTGTATTATTTTACCTAAAACCTTAATATAAAACATTGAATATAAGACTTTTAGAGGTCAGAGCTTACACAAAATCTAATGTGCGTTCAATCTTGCAGTTTTCTGCACTAGAACAACCAAAATATGAAGTCTCATATAAGAGCGAACTATCTGATGGAAATTGGATCTTTTTCTTTCTAAAAGAGGCAACCACCACCTGGCATATACGGGTAAGAGGGCTGCCACCAGGTATCTGGTTCCGATACAACTTAGTACCCGAAAAGAATGAAGCAATGGCAATGACCATAGCAATGGTAGGAACAAAGAACCCCCAACCCCACCCCACATTGTCTTGGATCCAAACTAAGACGGAATGAGCAATAAGTGCACCAATGTTTATAACAAAATAAAACCAGTTAAAGAAAGAACTCTTTTGTTTTTCTTCATCTTCATCATGACTGTCAAACTGATCCGCACCATAAGATGATACACACGGCTTGATTCCTCCAGTTCCTAGTGCCACGAGGTAAAGAGATGTGAAGCACAGGGCAATTTGAGCTTTTGTTGCACTGCAAACATCGTTCTCATCACATGTAGGTTTTAGGCCAGGCACTGATGCCGATACTGTTAACATGCCCATGCCCTATAACCATGATCTTTGTTACTAATGAGTCGAATCTCAAATGGGTTAAATCACAAAAAAGTTAGCGAAAAAAGGAGAGTGGTCAAACAGTGTATAAGTATTAAAAGTCACCCAAGGTGTGTTGTCCATGCATATAGCGTCCTAAACTGTTAGGTTCATAAGATTTTAAAAGTTATCCTAATAACATAAGCTTTTAGTACATTAATGTTTAAAGAAAAAACCATTTTAATTATTTTAATAAGTGTTTTGTAGGTCAACCCAACCAGATCTTTTCAATCCGCACTGGATATAAAAATTCCAACCCGAATCCATTTAGAGAGCAAGAATTTCAATATAAAACAGTCTGAGATGAGACTTTATTAATTCAGATTATACTTACAATCGCATAAATAATCGAGAAGGTGGCGATCGTCCAATATCGTCCAAGATAAGTATCAGCAATGAATGCTCCGATCAATGGTGTGAGATAACAAGTCCCAGTCCAAGTTGAAAGATTTCTTGAAGCAGTTGCACTATGCTCATTCAAATGATACTTAAAATACCGTACCAAATTGGAGCTCATTCCATAATATGCCAATCTTTCACAACATTCATTTCCTATAATTTCAACATGATAAATGGATAAATCAGCATGTACATCTACCTGCTAAGGATGGGCAACGTACGCACCTAAGATGAAGCCACAGGCCTTCCAAGTTCCGGTTTTTTTCTTATTAGCGGGATTCTTAAGGTAATCCACAGTCCCATCTTTTGTGTAGGTGTCATCTTCTTTCTTCGATTCATACGTACTTGATTCAGTATCAACTTGTTGATAGTCACCTAAAGACAGGAAATTTTATTTAATAGCCTTATACACAAAAAGATAAATTTGAGTATGCTAACTTACTGATGTAAAATGCGTAAACCAGAAAGGGGGTAAACAGGATATTAACACCCCAGGAGATACGATCAAATATTATTCGAGTTACAAATTTGACACTCACATACAGTGGCGAAGCTTGAAAATTTTCAGTGGGGGGTCGGGATCTTCTTTTCCCTAACGCTAAAATGGGGGGTCAAAATCGAGTATATCGAAATTTTTCTACACGAAAACAACATACCCCCTACATCGCAAAAAAAAATTCAGGGGTCGCCCCCCCTTAAAAGCTGCGCCATTGCTCACATAACAAGTACATGCCATTATAACATTAGCTGAATTTACTTGAAGAATGTTTGACTAGTAACTAAACATCTAAATTGCCATCAATAAATAGTATTATTTGTTGGTATCTTAGTGTAATTGGGTTAATTGTTTATATAAGTCATAATAATACATCATATAAGTATGGTGGTGCGGAGTGCATGCTTATATGAATTTATTATGATCTTAGGGGTGAAGCTCCTAAGGGACGGGGGTCCAGGGGCAGCACCCCCGGGAGCGGGGTCCAAGGGGCAGAGCCCCTGGCTGGGGTCGAGCTTGTAAAGTTAAATTTTCGATAATTGAGGGACTTATTTTGCCATTCTTGTAAAGTCGAATTTAACTGCCATAAAGGCAGTTAAGGGCCTGAGCCTGACATTCTCTGATTCTGCACATACGAATTCTCTTAGAATTCTCTCTCGTTTTCACACACATTCTCAAACACAAAACATACAAAAAATTCTCTAATCTTTGATTGTATCCGATTGAGTAATTTGGGGTGAACCACCGAATTGATTCAATCTGATAGTGATCACACGCCTTCGGAGATTGAATAATATATCTGGTTTTGTTCGTTATTGACTGTATATCCCCAACATTATTTGTAAAAATGATGGCGGGCTATCGGATAAATCTACTAGGGAACTTCCTTCAAAAGAGACACGATGCAATTCAGCAGATCAGTTAAGCTGATAATAGATTTGGAATACAAGGTCAATTTAGTAGAAACATTTATAGGAAAAAAAGAAAAAGGGAACAAATCATTCAACTTATGATTATTTCACTTACTTACAAGATATATCATAATAAGGCAAAAAATGACATAAACCAAAAATTTTAAGAAAGATAATTAACTCACATAAACAAGAATCCCTTTAGGTAATGATGATGTCACATAAATATTACAATTTTTATCAAATATATTTTGTATAAAAAGGAAAACTTCAACAAGTCAAGCAAGATTTTAAACATTTGTCCCCTTCAGCTAGGCTACAAGTTTGGTTTCACCAATTAACTACAAAAGAATTTTACTAAAAAAAGGCAAACACATCACATGACATGATATATACTTTCAAGTAATTGACATAAAACAAATAACAATAACTAATGAAGAAATAAAAAGATCACACAAAAGCTTAAAAAGGTTATAAATTGAGAGTACCCAGATGAGAAGTTTGACCCATTTCAAGATAGAAGATATCAAAAATGTCACAAGCTCCACTGTGATTGTTACTGTTAATTTTTCAACAAAAACTTTAAAGTCAAACTTTGAATCCCATATGGAATCTTTGGGGATGCATTGTTTTTACTCTTTGGATTCTATAACTGGAACTAATTGTGGAGACTTCTGTTGCAGGATGGAAATTGATAGAAAAAGATTGAGGGACCTACTTGGTAAATTAAATAAACGGAAATAATTAATCCCCTTCATAGTCACATGGAAAAGCAGAGGAGAAGATTAAAAAAATAATTACTGTAAATCTGTAATTGTTAAGTGTTAACACATGTCAACTTTTTATAATTTAAAAAAAAAAAAAAAATTTAACTAGATTTTAATTTTTTCAAAATCATTTTATTTATATAAATACTCCTTATGTAGGTAGTGGCGTAGTTCATGGTTATATTTATCGTGAACTAGTGGCATTCGCTTTAAATAAAGTTTTAAGCTTTATATTTGCAAAAAGCTGATTTGAATTTAAAATATACCCACATTATCATAATAATAATTATTTTTTTAATTTTTATGACCATATGTTTATTATCGTTTAGCATAAAAAATTTACATTCTTCGTCCCTTAATTTGACATGTTTTACACTTTTCACACTTAAAGTATAAAAAAATAGCAAATGTTTTTTTTAAAAGTTGGCACTTCTTTCAATTTTCATCCTCGTAACTAACAGTGTCAGTTCTTCTCCGTTAGGGTTGTCCACATTCGTTAATTTTTTTGTTAACTTTTCATCCTTCCCACCTTTTTTTCCACATTTTTTCATTTTGAAAATTCAAAACTGTTCAACAGTATATAAGTTGTATTCAAAAGAAGAGTAAGAGATATATTACAATTTTTTTTCATATTTTTACTTACCAAAATATATCCATTAAAAATTTTAAACAAAATAAAATAAAATAATTAATTGTGTATTAGTTTAGATAAACAGTATACTTAACAAAAGTATTATAGTATAGCTATAGGTTGGTTTGATAATAATCAAAAATATTAGAAAAAATAACTGGGGATATGTTTAATTATATATATTAATAACAAATTTACTTTTTAACTTTAGTAATACTATTAGATGATGACATAATTTGACATGTTTTGCACTTTTCGTCCTTATAATGAAAAACTAGCAAAACAAATCTTAAACTTGACACTTTTTTACCTTTTTGTCCCCGCGACTAATGTGTTAATTTTTTTTTCGTGAAGGTTGCCCATGGTCGTTAGTTTTTTAGTTCACTTTTTATCCTTCCCACTTTTTTTTTTCATTTTGATAATTTTAAAACTGTTCAGCAATGCACAAATCATATTTGGAAGAAGAGTAAGAGACATATTACAAATTTTTTTCATATTTTTACTTACCAAAATATATCCATTAAATTTTAAAGAAATTAAAATAAAATAGTTAATTGTGTATTAGTTTAGATAAACAGTATACTTAACAAAAGTAGTATAGTATAATGGTGGGTTGGTTTGATAATTTATAAAGTTCGATAATCAAAAATGTTAGAAAAAATAACCGTGTATATTCTTAATTAGAAATATTAATAACAAATATAATTTAAATTTTAATAATATTAAAAGTATGAATTTATTGTTTATTAATATTATTTTAAAAGGAAAAAATGTTTAATTAAGTATCATCTATAGAGATGACATGTTGTAACATCCCAAAATATTTAATGTAAATATATCAACCATTTTTTGTTGTTCTAACATTAAATTAATTTCTTAGTATTTTATTTTTGGTTATAGGGTTAATTTAGTTAGAATTTTAGTAGATAGCAAGTAAAATACCCACAAAAATTAGCATGCGGTGTGACACTCAGGACAACCATTCTCTTCACTTGGTTGCTCATTTTCCACTCACTCTTTCTTTTCTTCTTGTATCTTCTTGACAATACCATTCTCAAACAAAATCCAATATTCCTTTCAACCAAGAAATTGAAATTATTCAATTTGAAAATCTTAATAATTATATTATAGTAAGAAGTTAAATTTGGGAAAATTGGGTGTGTGTAGACCTTAACAATAGGGAAGGTGTGAGATTTTGTAATCACAACCATAAATTCTAACTCTTTCCGTGGAGGTAAGGATTCCATTAATATAATTTTATTATCTTTGTGAATTAGGGTTCTTGAATTGAAAATTTGAGGATTTTGCTAAGCATTGAGTTTACATATGATTTTTTCCAAAATTCTTGTATATTATAATCTATTATTGAGGTGTTTGGACAATTTAATTAAGAATATAAGTGTTGGCATTGAAATCCATATTATGGAAGAATAATAATTTTACTAGTTGAGTAAAATGGTGGTGATGATGATGATGATTTAAAGTCACCAAATAATATATTGAAAGAAAAATAATTCAATGACAAAATGGATAATCATGGGTTAGAAATGATGGTGAGTATAGTTGTATGGATAAGTTGAGTTAGCCAAGAATGTGAATGTTGCCTTATGTGCATATTGTGTTGATATGATAAGTTGAAAGCTTGTTCTATTGCATTTGCGGTTATTTTGAGTTATTGGTTTTGTCACGAAGGAAGTGAGTATTCTTACATATCCTTGCGGATTTCGTGTATGGTAATCGATTTGGCGTTAAGCCTAAGTAGGGCCTCTATTTGATTACGGGCCTGAGTAGTGGCCATAGCCCATGTAAGGCAGTGTTATTGTTTATATTTGATTGAGATTGAAATCATTTGCTTATATAGATTCATGTAATCCTTTAAGTGCAAAGGTGAACATGTATATATGGTATGTAGTGCCATAGGCTACATGTGATAGTCCTTTGTACATTGGCCCTTCTTCGTATATATAATGATATGCAAGTTTATTCACTAAACATTCGTTTATATTGTATATGTTTACCTTTTTTATAGGTGGTTCCGGAAGAAAAAACTAAGTTCTTGTGGATTGAAGTTGTTAAGTAGAAGATTTAACTAGAAGTTGTTGAAGGTATTGTCTATTCGCGGAAGAATGGAGTTTTTGTGTAGATACTTAGTTCATCCCACCTCGTATGGATCTTGGTACAAATTTATGTTTTGAAAATGTTTAATGTGTAAGAATTTTAGCAATATGATGTGTCTTAAGTCATTTGAAACTCAAGAAAAAGTTGACTTTGGTTGTTTGGCAAAATGGGTAAATGACTCATTTCGTTGTGGACTCGCCTTTGCACATTTGAAAACTTTTGGAATGTTAAGTTGTGTGTTTTCGATTATTTTGAATCTCCAAAGGGTGTTGGGAAGGTTTGGAAATGAGTCAAGTAAGTTTGCAAGTAATAAGTAGGATTTTTTTGCTAGTGTACCCGTTAGTGCCGCCCACCACAAATTTGGTGAGGCTCACTAACTGAAGGATTAAGATTAGTGGGGTTTTAGTACTATCCATCAGGTGAGGCTCACTAGCTAAAATTCTGGTCAGAAGCGTTTTTTGGTGTTGACCACCACATATGAGGTGATGAAGCCCGCTAGTTATTAAAAAGAAAAAAAAATCTTATTTTTCTAAAATCGAATCATGTCGTTTCACCTATAATGTGTTTGATTTTATTTATACATCGTGATGATACCTTTATGTCATTCTAGTTCTATAAAAGTGAACCAAAAAACTAATGAATATGGACAATCTTAACGGAGAAAAACTTAACGAACATGGGCAACCTTAACGGAAAAAAACTAACTCTGTTAGTCTTGGGGACGAAAAGTGAAAAGTGTCAAGTTTAGAATTTTTTTGCTATTTTTTTTGCTTTGAGGATGAAAAGTGCAAAATGTGCCAAGTTAAGGGACGAATAAAGTAATTTTCTCTTTAAAATATATATATTACTTATTTACATTATTTTCCTATATAATTTGTCGCCACCACTCGACCATGTCATCATCACATCACCCCGATTACCGCTACCTCATTGTGCGGGTACCCTTTAATAATGACCAGAAATGTGTTAGTGTGTAATGTACAACAACTGAATGCATTTTGAATATATTAGCAACGATGCACGGCTAAAAGGGCGGCGTCCGTGCTAATTATATACTTTACTAATGCAATTGAATGTGAATAATAACCCAAAAAACATAAGATAAATATTTAATTTTTACAAATTAAAAATCATAATAGCTTTTAGATGAGATGGTTAGCTCTACACTTTCTTTATTAAAAGTTTGGAGTTTGACTCACACATCCCATGTTTAGATTTTAAAACTTTTTTTTGATAAAATATTACTCGTATGATTTTACATTTTGCCCCCTGCATTTTTGTTTGTTTCTTGATTTTCAATGTAACATTTTAAATTAAAGATTTGTTCCAAAATTTTAATGACATTTTTGGTTTTGTATTTATTATTATTTTTTTTTGTATTTTTAATTTTTTATATACTTTTAATAAAATAAATTACATATTTTTAAACATCATTATGTTTAAAACAAACTTTTGATAACAAACTATTTAAAACATATTGATAACAGACTTTTGAGCATGACTATTTTATTGCTCTTAGGTGTATTTTTATTTTTTTTTTGTTTTTTACATAAATAATATATTTATTCAATATGACAAACTTTTTAACATTACAAACTAATGAAGAGACATGTCGCTGAATTCAATCACTTCTGCTGATTAAAAAATTTTTTTTATTAAATTTATGATCAAAATATTATAGAGTTTATATGATTTTTACTTATGTCGTAGTATTTCTTTTCAGTTTTTTATGGAAACATAACAAAAATGGTGTGGTTTTGGGAACAAATGGAATTAACGGGGTAGTATGTTGATAGTTAATCTTTTATTTAGCGTGGGATTATGCTTAAAATAAAACCTTTTATATGTAATTATATTTGCTCGACATTTATTGTCAACACTTTTGCTAAAAAAAGTCAACGTCATTGGACCAAACCTATTGATGGTGCTCAAAAATCAAAGATCAAAACCGTCGTTTTTATGAAAGGTGAAGATGAAACTTGTAATTCTTGACACAAGCATGATCTTCATAATTAACTCAACCTTTTTAATGTGAAGTTAAAAAGAACTACATTCATAGAACAAAAAAACCTCTTGAAAATATTTAATCATAATACTCGTAACTTAATATTCTTTCCATATACGCCCTATCACTCGTAACTTGAGTTTCTAATCATCCCCACACGAAAACAAGAAAGCTAAGTTGTGTGGTATCACTAGTCTCTCTGTATTATCACTAACTTTTTGATGGTTGTCAGTTTGTCACATATGCTTCTCAGAACACCTTCCCATGTCAATTCTCTACCATTTCCTCAAAATTTTATACAAAACATATATTTCTTGGCTTTCGACTTCTCACACATGAAACGCAACGATAACCTGGAACATGGGAGAGATGCCCATTTAGGTACTAGCATAAATGCCATCTAAAGCAATTGAATACCTAAGGAAACATGTACATTAATATATAATTTTAAATGTTTATAAACAATTGTACATTGTAGTTTAATTTTATGGATTAAAACACTCTCAAGTAGAATTGGATGAGGATCCACTAAAAATGAAGATATTGACTATTGAATCAAAATCATAGGTTAAGATTTAAAATTGATTTTTAAATCTTGACCCTTAATTTTGATTTAAGAGTTAAGATACTTCTAACTTTACCTTTCAATTTTTAAAAATCTCAATCCAGTTAAGGCTAGGCAATCTTTAGAGACGTTCTCAAAAAGGAATCAATAGTGGATCCGTTTTCATCATGAGTCCTATTTTTCAATTCACAAAGTGGCCAACATTTCCAATCATGTTGATTTCAATTTTGAAAGAATCTTAATCCATTTTGTTCATATATTGATGACTTGTAAGAAAGAAACCAAAACATACTTTCAACATCCATGTGACATCTTTCATTTGATGTGAATTTGATATAATATCGGTGGTTGAACATGGACTAAGATGGATGATCGTCCTTTAGATGAGCCACAAAATGTGGAATATTGCGTGTGATCGAGCATTTATAGCCTGGGTAAGGCCATCTCTAATGGAGTATACAGTTTGCCCAAGCAAACTGTCCATCTTAGTAAAACGTCAGCAAACTGTTTCAAGCATACTGAACCAATAAGCTGAACTTATTATATTTCTATCCCAACATACTGAAACGCAGTTTGTTTATGCCACATCATCATTTATATTAATTTATAAAACACATTTTTGGAGAAAAAAAACAAAGATGGCCCACATGTTTAGAGTAGCCACCAACTATCCACGGTCAAATCTTGGAGAGAAAAAAAAACATGACCAAATTTGTATTTGCTCACAATTTGCCTACAAACACGATCGAATTCTGATCATGATGATGGTTTCAATGTTTTGATCGGTTGATTTTTGTTTATGATTACACTTTTTTGACGAAGTCAAGTTTTTCCGGCGAACTGTAATTCGGATCTCTTTTGGCTAGGGTTTCTACGCGATTCGAAAAAACGTGCGAGTAACCGCCATTTTTATTTTTCTGGCGATCATTAAAACAGAAATATGTTAGTTAGGATTTGTTTGGGCTTCTATTGTGACCTTTTTCATACCGGTTTCATGTTTTGAATCAAAGAAAAGAAAGAGATATTGCGATTTAACTTTTCCGGCGTACCAGTTTCATTTACCAAAGTGATTACTTAGAAAATCTGGGTTTGTGTTTGAGCGTAGAAGAAGAAGAAGAATGGATTATGGTGAAATGACGAATTTGCCCCTCATTTAATGGACCTAATAGACGGCTGTTAGGCTGGGGGAGGCTTCCCCACTCCTCCATTCCCTTCCCCAATTTTTCTTCTCCTCCCCTCCCCTCCCCTCCCCACCCTTTTCTATTTAATTTCTTTTCTATTTATTTTAAAAACTAAAACTTTTTATTTAATAAATTAAAACTAATACAATATGAAATAAAACAACAAATTAAAACACCAAACTACAATATTAAACGAAACGACAACACAATACATAAATAAACTAGCGATCGATGCCCGGGATGAATTTGCGATGAATATGGTCAATGAGATCCATCCGAAGATCTTCGTGAACGCTTGAGTCCTGTATCTCTGCCAGTCGATCATCTGATGGCTGTGGCGCAACCGGAGGATCTGGAATATAATCAGAACATAATAATGCGTGATCCTCGTCTTTTAAAATCATGTTGTAAAGAATACAACATGCATACATCTCACGGATGGGGGTTTCTTCCATTTGTCGTGCAGGTTCTCTAAGTATTTTCCTTTTTTTTTTTATAATACCAAAAGCTCGCTCCACATCCTTTCTTGCAGCCTCCTGTGCCTTAGCATATCGAATCCTTTTCTCACCGGTTGGATGAGGAATCGTTTTCACAAACATCGCATATCTTGGGTAGATCCCATCCACGAGATAATATGGGTACTTATATTCGGTTCCATTTACAGTGAAAGGAACCAACGGTGCTGTGCCGTCTTCAAAGCCATTGAACAAAGGAGATTGGTTCAACACATTAATGTCGTTGTTTGAACCGGCAACACCAAAGTATGCGTGCCAAATCCAACAATCCTGTGACGCAACTGCTTCAAGCGATATCGTCGGCCCATGATGGTCACCTCGCGTGTACTGGCCATGCCAAGCTACTGGGTAATTATCCTAAGCCTAGTGTGTACAATCAAGACTCCCTATATACACATTTATTAAACTGAAAGTATTAACTAAACTACGTAATATATATATATACACATTATTAACTAAAATACATAAAATATGTATAGTGAAAAGTTATTTTGAGAACCTTTTTTTTTGCGAGAACCTTTGAGAACTTTTCAAATCAAGCCCAACCGATAATTATTCTTTACATGAAAATTGCTCTTTGATTGTTTTATGAATAACTTATGTGTAATTTCGAAGTTTATAATTATGAATAACTTTGATTGTAGAGGCATGAACTATCATCAATTATACAATTATGTGGAGATTTGGATTCTTGATCACATGTGCACGAATATTGCTATGATTACATGTGATCGACTTGCATACATGTAATCATAGCAATATTCGTGCATATGTGATCAAGAATCCAAATCTCCACATAAGTGTATAACGGATGATAATCCATGCTCCATACAATTATAAACTTCAAAATTACACAGAAGTTATTCGGAAAACAATCAAAAAACAATTTTCATGTAAAGAACAATCATCGGTTGGGCTTTATTTGAAAAGTTCTCAAAGGTTCTCGCAAAAAAAAAAGAGTTCTCAAAATAACTTTACCATATATATATATATACACACACACATAACCGTGATATAAGTAAATATATACCTAACATGCCGGGAAAACCATGATAAGACGCATGATGATCAAGAATGCGTTGCATATCATTACACGTTGGCCTACGCAAATATTCATGCCGGTATAACCTTATGACTACGTCACAAAAAGCATTAAGGGTGTCATGTGACGATCTTTCTGACATATTTAAGTAATCATCTAAACTGTCGGGATTCGTATGCTAACTGGCGAACTGCAGATGTGCATCTCTGTAAAGCCGAAAACCCCCATTTACCACGAGCGTCTTCCTTTGAAAAAATCGAAAATCGTTTTCCAAATCTGAAGCTATCTTCATAAACAACCGTGTACTCATCCGAAACCGTTGTCTAAAAAAAGCCTCATCAAGTTTCGGTTCCTCGGCAAAGTAATCTCGAAAAAGACGGTTGTGCGACTCAATACGATTGTCTCTGTGTTGTATACTTTCTTGAGGAGGAGGCAATATCACGAACATCTTGTTCAATCGCATAATGCGCCATTGTGGATAGATTAATATACCGTTCCATCTCGTCGGATGAACTCGAGTCCGATTGCATATTTGGGGGTGTTGGGCCGTTTTCCGAAAATATAGGATTGTTGAAGAAAGGGTTCATGATTGTTGTTTGATATATTATATGTGTATATATGATATATGTGTGTGTAATTTGTGTGGTGTTTGAAAGAAAAAAAAAAAAGAAAAGGCACAGCCTGTGAAAAAAAAAAGAAGAAAAGAGAAGGAAAAAGAAAAGAGAAAGAAGAAGATGTAACCGTTGATTATGGGCCCCCCTTATTTATTTATTTTTGTTAAAGGTTGTAATGGTTGAATCTCAGGTACCAACACCGGCACCACTGTGCCCAACTCGCTCCCCACCCAACCGCTACCGGGGGGGTCAGCGCGGTGTGTCAACCTGTACCGGCTCGGTACCGGTTCCCTCCCCTACCCACTCCGTCCAACCTTAGTCGCAGAGTGAATAGTGAAAAAATTAACCAACTTCAGGGTTTTTTCTGTAATTAATTCACTTAAGAGCAATAACTGAAAATCCTGACTAACTTTAGGGAAAGAAATGTAATTTTCTCAAGTATATATTCACATGTATAGGAAAGCCTAATCCATGAATTATTAAATAAATTATTCAATAGAAGAGCAAACATTACTTGTTACATCCATGTCCAAAATTACAATACAATACCCTAAATAAGTTTGATGATATACGGTTAAAAGTGGTAACGTATAGATAGATCGATGTTTTGTTGAATCTATGTGAACATCTATTTCATCATACTAAATGGATGTTTGCGCGATACAACTAAAAACAATAATGGTAGCAACGGTGGTGTGATAGCGGCGAGTTGTATATATTATTGATGCAAATGTAATTTATAGATCATGTTTGTTAATGGTTAGTTATGGTAATTATATAGGGTTATAATTGAATTTTCAACTCTGTGGCTTAAAAGATAGATAGATAGCATAACTATTCATCTCAAGCTCTATGATTATTTTTTAACACAAGTATTAAATATAAAAACAACTCATTCATTTTAAGCGTTACGATCTTTGAATCTTTGCCCTTGATTTTCATTCAAGGGTCAAGATGATCCCAACTTGACTCAAGTTAAAGAATTAACTTGAGGGAATCTATTCTTGATAAATAATAAATTGTTTTAAAGTTTATATACAAAATAAGCTCCCAAATTCTAAAATACTTTTAAAAATTTAAAAAAGTAGCTGGAGCATATAAGAGTGGTGCCTATAAAGCGTCGTGGGAGCGTCCACTAGCTAAGAAGACGCAGACGATATCATATCTAGGCCAAGGCGTCTAGCAAAATCATCCTCGGAAAGTCGGAAGTCATCAATGCGGAGAATGTGGGCCACGAGGAGAGGTTCGGTGCAAAATATGAAGAAAAAAAGCACAAACTTTTAAAATTTTATTAAGAGTTGGCTAAACAAGTATTAAAGTATAAAACATATAAAAAAAATCTTCACCATTAAATCATTAATAAAACTACTGCACGAAATTCAAATAACACAAATATAGAATGATGCAAGAAAATTTCATGACGTTTACAATGAATTTTCAATCCAAAGAAAAGGATTGTTTCATTTAATTTATTTAGTACTTGATTTATTTATATATATATCGCTCGATCTACAAATTCTCAATATATGTGTTTGAGACCATGCTGACTTTAGTAAACACCCGCAACAGGTTTTTTATACGTTTGTCGACAAGCCAACACGATAAAAACTCCCAAGTTCAAAGCACCAAGACCTGCCAAAAGCCAGAAGTAATAGTCAAGGTGCCCGTAATTGAGATTGTCTGTTATCCACCCTGGGTTACCATCGTTCGTGGTGATGAACGTGACAATGATCACGAGCAAAGCACTTGTATAGTTCCCTAGCGCAGTTATTGTTAGATGGAGAGCAGAACATAAACTTCTCATAGAATCGGGAGCCTGCTCATAAAAGAATTCCAATTGCCCGATAAATGTGAAGACGTCAGCACACCCAATAAGTAAGAATTGTGGTACCTGCCATAATATCGACATGGGAACCTGCTCAAGCTCATAGTAATCGTTTTTTGCCACGATATTGAGCCTAATGAATTCCAGAACGCCAGCACAGACCATGCTGAATATGGAAAAGAAAAAGCCTGCCCCGATACGTTGGAGTTGGGTCAGCCCGTTAGGCTGACCAGTGACCCTCCTGGCTAAATTGACGATTATAAGGTCGTAGACGGGGACCCAGAATACTACACTAAATGTGAAGCACATGCCAAGCGAAGCTGGTGGGATCTCAAAATTGGACAGGCCTATACGAGTGTCCAGAGTTGACCCTTGCAATAGAAATAAGTTATTAATTTGTGAGAAAATCGTGGAATACATGATGCCGGTTGCCCAAATCGGAAGCAACCGTAGTACCGCTTTCAGTTCCTCGACCTGGCTTACAGAGCATAGCTTCCACCGATCGATTGACCCGTTTGTATGATCAGAGGTTGTAGCCACAGCTGCCTTATCCAAAAAACTGAAAAACAACATGGTAATGCAATCATGGTCAAGAGTTTGTTAAAACATTGTATAAAAGACTTTTAGAGGCTATAACTTACACAAAATCTAACGTGTGTTCAATCTTGCAGTTTTCCAAACTAGAAAAACCAGAATCTGAAGTCTTGTACAAGAGCGAACTATCTGATGGGAGTTGAATATTTTTCTTTCTAAAAGAAGCAACTACCACCTGGCATATACGGGTAAGAGGGCTGCCGCCAGGTATCTGGTTCCGATACAGCTTAGTACCAGAAAAGAATGAAGCAATGGCAATCACCATAGCAATCGTAGGAACAGAGAACCCCCAACCCCACCCCACATTGTCTTGGATCCAAACTATTACGGAATGAGCAAAGAGTGCACCAATGTTTATAACAAAATAAAACCAGTTAAAGAAAGAACTCTTCTGTTTTTCCTCAACCTCATCATGA
This sequence comes from Erigeron canadensis, assembly GCF_010389155.1. NCBI lineage: Eukaryota > Viridiplantae > Streptophyta > Magnoliopsida > Asterales > Asteraceae > Erigeron > Erigeron canadensis. The sequence goes on from NC_057763.1 coordinate 4,154,380, forward strand.
CTGTCAAACTGATCCGCACCATAAGATGATACACACGGCTTGATTCCTCCAGTTCCTAGTGCCACGAGGTAAAGGGACGTAAAGCACAAGGTAATTTGAGCCTTTGTTGCACTGCAAACATCTTTCTCATAACATGTAGGTTTTAGGCCAGGCACTGATGCCGATATTGTTAACATTCCCGTGCCCTATAACCATAAGCTTTGTCACTAATGAGTTAAATCTCAAATGGGATTAATTATAAAAAGTTGGTGAAAAAGGAGTGGTCAACTGGGTCAAACAGAGTATACGTATCAAAAGTCACCCAAGGGGTTGTCAATGCATATAGCATCCTGAACTGGTTTACTCATAAGATTTAAATAGTTATCGTAGTAACATACGCTTTTAGTACACTAATGATTAAAGCAAAAACCATTTAAACTCTTTTTAAAAATGTTTGTACGTCAACCCAACCAGATCTTTTCGATCAACACTAGAAATACAATTTATAACCTGAACCCTTTTTGAGTGTAAGAATTTCAATATCAAACAGTCTATAAGGGGCTGTTTGTTTTTAAACCATTAAGTGGTTAGTGGATAAAGTGACTGTATGGTTAAAAAAATGTTTGTATAGATTATGTCAATAGAGTTGTTTTGTGTTTATCAAGTCATAAAAAACAAACGTTTGTGATTGACTTAATGGATTAAGTATGACAGTAACTATCCAGACAAAACTTAATGGAAAAAAAAAAAAAACAAGCCGAAACTTTATTGATTTAGATTATACTTACAACTGCATAAATGATCGAGAAGGTGGCGATCGTCCAATATCGTCCAAGATAAGTATCAGCCATGAATGCTCCGATCAATGGTGTGAGATAACAAGTTCCAGCCCAAGTTGAACTATTTCTCGAAGCCGTTGCACTATGCTCATTCAACTGATACTTAAAGTACCGTACTAAATTGGAGCTCATTCCATAAAATGCCAATCTTTCACAACATTCAGTGCCTATAAATACCATAAGATAAATGGATATTAGTCTACATGCACATGTACTTTTTATGATACACATAGGACACACCTAAAATGAAGCCACAGGCGTTCCAAGTTCCAGTGTTTTTCTTATTAGCCGGATTCAAAAGGTAATCCACAGTCCCATCTTTTGTGTAGGTGTCATCTTCTTTCTTCGATTCATACGTACTTGATTCAGTATCAACTTGTTGATAGTCACCTAAAGACAGGAAGCTTTATTTAATGGCCTTATTCACAAAAGATAAAATTGAGTATGCTAACTTACTTATGTATAATGCTAGTATAATGCTTTATTAATGCATACCAGGAAAAAGGTTTGTAAACAGAATATCAACATCCAGGAGAATATGACAGTACATAAAGAGTACATGTTTTTGTAAGCAAAAATTGAAGAAAAATTATATATCATTAGCTAAATTAACTTGAAGAATGTTTGACTACTTGTCAAGATCTAAAATGCCCTCAAGAGAATCAATGATACTAACATTATTAGTACAAATGCAATTTAAGTCAATGCAATTTAATTTATCAGTTTAGCAAGGTTAAGTAAAGAAACATTTTTTTTTTTAAAAAAAGGATCACTCTATTCAACTTAAAAAAGGATTACAATCTTACAAATTAGTTTTTCATAGTACTATTTTAATCAATTAACAAGAACCCCTTCAGGTGATGTCAAATAGTTATCACTATTTTAATCATTTGACTTTTTTAGAAAGGAAATTTCCAACAAGTCCTATACTCCTATTTCACACATTTGTCCCCTTCAGGACTTAAAACCCACAACCTCATAGATTTGACTAAAAAATACTTACAAGTAATTGACATTGAACAAAAAAGAAAAATAAAGGAATTATAATGAAAGATTACAAAAAGCTAAAAAGGTGATAAACTGAGAATACCCAGATAAGAATCTTGACCCATTTTAAGGGAAAATATATCAAATAGTCAAAAGCTTCACTCTGATTCTTCCTGTCAATTCTTCAACAAAAACTTCAATTTAAACTCAAACTTTGAACCCCAGATGGAATCTTTACTTTTTAGTCATTCATTTGATTTTACTCTTTGGGGATTGTATTCACAATACAATGTACAACAGATTGTGAATAATTTGTTCGAATTGATATTGAGGGACCTAGTAATAAATGGGGTAATTTTTGGAAGAGCAGAGATGTCCTCACATTCCCGCCACGTGCCCAAATTGCGGAGAGGATAAAAATAGGACTTTCTTTGAAAAATGAAATATAACTAGAAACATTAATACATTACGAAAAGCAAGGTTACGCCTGTTGCGACGGTAAGATGGTGAGTATGATATGTCATATAGGTCATAAGATGTGATATGTCAAAGAGTGTATAGTTAAATGCTTTAGTCGTACGCTCTTTGCCTTTGGATTTATAAATTCATCGAAAGTATATCTAATGACATCTCTAATGAAAGAGCATGAAATTTTAAGAACATCCATATAATTTTTATAATTTTATTGATGTACGGTTTTTCAGATAAAAAATTTTGAAAGAATCAGAGGAATAAAATGATTTATGCAGAAGAGTGAAAGTTGTAGGACATTCATATATATATGCTACATCATACATTATCATGTGTATATTGTTGAAATTGAAAATTAAAAGTTAAAACTTTATTTGATTTATAATATAATATAGATATGTGTTTTGCTGCATTTTTATCATATTTAACTTTTATTACTAGATATTTAGCATATACGCATTTTATTGAATATAAATAACAAAACTTGATATGTATTATATTTTATTTAGAAGATGTAATATTTCCTCTGTCCTACTAAGTGTCTATATTCCCTTTTTTATTTGTTCAATCTCATGAGTCCACTTTTAAAATTTACTAACCAATTTCCAGATTTACCCTTACATACACCACCAACATAGATGAACAATAATTATGGACCCACATGGATAACAACACAAAAGGTTCCTTCTTTTATTTATGAAAATGCACTACATACATTTTGAACTTGAGAATTTTACATAGCTGAGCGAAGACGGAAAAAAAATTACATGTTGAACTAGAGATTTTTACATAGCCATGACAAAAAGACAAAAAAACAAAAAAACATCCTTCTTAATTTTTTAGACATGCATGCATTCATAACAAAAGTTTGTTTTCTTCATTTGTTTCGTTTTTTTTCCACTTCTTACTTATTTAAACACGAAATAACTCCATTGATCAAATTGTTATCACACTCCACTGTCCTTGATTTTCCAATCTACCTTTACCAATATGTGGTGTTTGATAGTGGTTGCTTTCATGTGCCTTCATGATTTCATGCATGTTTATAGATTCAAAAAGACATTGTTAAGCTCACGTGATGATGACATTTATTAAAAAGAAGTTTGAACCGCATTAACCAATTCATCGATTGATCCCAAAACTTCTTGCTCTTGAAGCGACTGAATCGCGCGAAAGAACCCAAGATCTAACACATTTAAATCTGGGATATTTGGAGGTTGAAAACGAAGTCGAATATCAAACCCATCTCGGGATGCTTCTTGCATAAATTGTTCATCGTCAGTACTTATATGTGGCTTCGCATTGTCTTGTTGAATAAAAAATGGACCCGTATGATCTTGTGGCCATTTCTCCCGTGTAGCCGGTAGTACTTTATCAATTAACCATGACCTCGTTACTTCTTTGGTCCCCGATAAAATAAGCTTAGTCACCAAAGTTTTAGCAACAAGATTCTTACTTGAACGTTTTGCGGGTTCTAATGTTGTGAAAGGAAAGATGTCAATCTTTCCTGAAAAAGTTTCATTACCCGACATATCAAATGTTGGTCACGCAACAGCAGCTAGAAACATGACCTTTGTAATAAACGTTTTAGATTTGCATGTTCGTAATGGCTCATCTTCACCGGGTACAAAGTAGTAATGTTTTGATGGTTTTGACATGTAAAACAATTTTTTATCAATGTGAACAACGTTAAACATATCATAAAATGAAGGAGTTGATAAAGATGGAGAAATCATAGATAAACAAAATTCTAACCTTTCTTTTTTATTCTAGTTTGTCAAACTCGGTTTAATAGTAGATCAGCTGCCAACCAGACCCAGATTGAACAGAAAGCATAAACAACAGCAACAATAGTAATCCAGCAAAACAGGGGTGATAAAACCCCAAACACGGCAACTGGTGGTGGTCTTGAAGAGCTGTGATAAACCAACGAACAAGGGTGGGCAGAACCGAACCCTAATCGACAAAAAACACAGCCACACAACAAGACTTAAGCCGGATCAGACCTGGAACAGCAACAACAACCGCGAATCAGCAGCGAGCAACTGCAGAAAACAATTGCACAACAACTGCAGCAAACCAGATCTGATCAACCAATTTGAACCGCAACAGAATTGAATCAATTCGAACAACAACAACAACCAAATCAATTCGAGCAGCAACAATCGAATTATAACAACCTTAGCTCTAATACCACTTGTTAGGAACAACCTTAGGCTTCGCATAGTGGAAGCAATTAAACAAGAAGATAAAAACAAGAAAATAAATAAATAATACACGAGATTTAACGTAGTTCGGCCCCAGTGGGGGGCCTAGTCCAACGGCTGCAAGTAGGTTATTTTATTAAGCTCTGAACTATAAGATTACAAGTACAATGAGCAGATATATATTGGACAACAACTAGGGTTAGAAACTTGGTCCCCAAGGAAACCTAAATAGGCCTCCTTAATAGATCAGGCCTTTTGGCCAGCAAGCCTTCAAACTCAACACGTTCCTCATTTTACTTTCATAAAACCTCGTCATATTTTACTTATTAAAACATAATCACATTACATATAATCCACAAAAATCATAGATCAATCCATACTTCCCTTTTCCAACATTGCATCACATTTCATTTCATATCAACATATACATCATATCATCATATACTCACACCTTAATCAATATCTCATATCATATCAACATAGACTTACCACTTAAACGTAACTTGATATCATATCTTGACATATCCCACATAAACTTGTCACATGTATTCATATTAGCACATGTAGAGTAATTACTCATAATTGTGCCTATCAACGATATCATACTTGTAAACAACTTCATTAACATAAGCAACTTTATCAACTTTTAGTCAACATATCAACTTTATCAACTTTTAGTCAACGTACCAACTTTATCAACTTTAATCAACATATCAACTTTAATCAACGTATTAACTTTAATCAACGTATCAACTTTAATCAACTTATTCTCACGCCTTACATCTTTACGCACTTGCATTACACCTAGCATGATTTCCCACATATTCTTATAATTATCTTAATCAACTTATTCTCACGTCTTACATCTTTACATATTAAGCACTAGCTTTACAGCTAGCACGATTTCCCACGTATTATCTTTTAGGAAAGGTAATGCCATTTCCATAGTTTCCCGTTATTCTTTTAACATTGGTGGTTAGTCACTACACCCGAAAATACTAGTCCCACGTAACTATGCCGCAAGGAGTCACTCAAGCAACCACATAGGCACTAGCTTTTCAACTAGCACGGGTTAAGCTTAATACTTCCCACGTCATTTTTCACATATTTAGCTATAGCATTTCCCACGTATTTATATCTTTCTTACTTTTTACGCACTAACACTAAGGCTAGAACGGTTTCCCACATCTCACATTTTACTTTAACATTAGCTACAATCGGATTGTTACCTAATTAGTCCTACGTCTACTTTTTCATTTAATCCCACTAACATGCACAACTCATAGCAATTCACACGTGTATCTAGTGAACTAGAGATATCATACTTAAGTCTCACATACAAGCCATCACATATCAACATTAAGGCATATTAACGACATTACCAACAACACATATCTTAAAATATCATGGCAATGTAATTATGAGCATCATACTTGATATGCACATATTTACTTCTACTTCAAACATCATATCAACATATATTATTTCAAAATGTATACATTCCCACATAACCTCCCGCATAACCCAACACATATAAAATAATCTGATTAAAAGGTTAATTATAGAAAATTACATTTTGTTATGCTACCAGCGTGAGAAAAGTCATGTATCTTACCTCAAAGAAGAGCACACCAATTGATAACTTAAGTTACCAAGATTGCAAGTATTCCCGACTACCTATAACCATTAAACGTGTGACATCCGGCAAATTCGGGGTCCGTTTGACTTGGGAGAAACCACTTTCCTTGACCATACTATATGATGATTAATAATGAATATGTATATACTCATATATATAAATATATCTAGACTCATACGTGAAACTATGTGTTAGTTGATTTTTTTTTTATTTATTTTATTTTTGCGTATAAGTAAGTTATCGGCAAAACGTTAACTAGTATACATGCTTTCACTCGATCACCTTTGCATGAGATGGATTTCAAATGAAAAATTAGATAAAAGAAAATGATTATTTTGTCTAATAAATATATTGATAATCTTATGTTATAATAATAATAAACCTAAAGTTAAAATACTATACCTTAAATTAACCTACTAATTAAATAATTCTACTACTAACTAAACTAATAAAAATAATTAAAATAAATTACACTCCAAGCCCTCCAAAACCTTGTAAATCCCAGCCTTAACCCCCTCCCCAAACCCTAATCTCATGCTTATAAATAGACTAACTTGTTTCTAATCAAAAGGTTAAACTCTTAAGCAAACTAAGCCACTCTTTCTCCTCATCCTCTTCACCACCTACGGCCACCACCACTGCCACTTAGGGCAGCCGTGAACCACCCTCAAACAGCCCTTAATCTCTTCTAAAACATCATCTAATAACATCTAGTAATAATCCATGGTTGTTTGAGTGATCAAAGCCTTGAAATCTAAGTCTAACAATAAGATTTAATATGAAAAACCTTCATCTCTTCTTCTCTTTTCTTGGCTGATTTTGAACAGCCCCAAGACCTCTAAAAATCATCTTTAATCATCACACACTCTTGTATATCATTAGATCTAAATCCTTGGAGCAAGAACAAGGTATATGGAAGCCGAAAAGACCACCCTTCTTCTCCATGAAGGGCTGGTCGAAATTTAAATGGGTGAAAACCCATATATTTTCTATTCATTTCATCTTCTAAATCCTCTTCATTGATTTGTCTATGCATCCTTGATGTTTGGCCTTTGGGTTCAAACCTTTAATCATTGTTTAAGACAAAAGAATAATGGATTTAGTTACTATTAAATTACTAGTATATTTTAAATTATTTTCATTGTGATTCATCACCAAAAAGTTTATTCTTTTATTCTTTATTAGATCCAAGTTAATTTATTCTCTTGTTTGTATATTCTTTGCTCTTTGTTTGTATGTGATAAAGAATGTTGGATCTAATGATTGGTGTAGATGCAATTTATGAGCATCTATTGTTGTCCGTCGCAATGCAATTCTATGGGTTGATTATGAAGAAAAAAGGATGTCTTCAAGGTCGTGATGACGTCATCATGAGGTAATGATGACATCATCACGAGGCATCTGGTTCGTGCGAAGAAAGTCGAAGCCCATGAACAAGATAGAAGCCCAGCCCGTGAAGCAACCTATATATACTAGAATTAGGTTAGAATTTCGAGTTAATGGTTTAGGTCTAGACAAAAACTATTCATTTCACACGGGGTAGAGATGTATACCCCGTGCCTGTCAGATGTATACTGATTTGGTGTAATATCCATATGATTAATGATATTCACGAGTTATGCATCTGTTCTTATCTCTTATTCTTCATGTAATTCGTGTTTATATGTCCATTAATTATACAGAAACCTCAAAGTCGATTATGAATGGATTCCGCACTTTCATAGTCGAATTGGTCACGATTTGAACGATCCGACGTGTTTAAACATGGTATCAGAGCAGGGGAACAATCTCGTTCTCAATCATGATCTTTATTGAGGATTTTCTGTTGAATTCGTGTTCATATTCGTGAAGATGATGAATTTCGCGTGTTACTTCGTGCTTACGTCAGCACGAAGAGAGTTCTGCTTAGTGCTTACATCAGCACGAACCATCTGCTTCGCGTGTAATTCACGACTTCGTGCTTACGTCAGCACGAAGTGAATCAAGTTCATGATGACGTCACCACGAAGATGTTTGTTTCGTTCTTATGTCACCACGAGTTCATGGTCAAGTTGTCACGAATTGTTGGTTAAGTTCATGCGTATGTCAACACGAGTCATTATTTCGTGCTTCTGACATTCACCACGAAGGTAACCACGACTTTATGATTAAGTTCGTGCATACATCACCACGAAGAGGTTCTCCTTCGTGCTGACATCACCACGAAGAGGACTTTCCCTCGTGCTGACATCACCATGAAGATAGTCATTAATATATCAAGTTCGTGCTTATGTCATGCCTTAGTATCCTTTACTTCGCGCTGACATCATGCTGAAGGTGATATATCGATCTGAAACAAGTTCGTGTTTACATTAATACAAAGATGTCTACTTCCTTGTTTAAATCTTATAACTAGAAATAGATCGAGTAAAGAGGTTCCAAGTTTGTGTGCAGACATATCCCTGAAGCACACAAAACAGGGTAGTAGAAAAACCAACAAAAATAAAAAATAAAAAAAGAGTATTTTGGCGGGAAAAATAATTTTTGCCCATGGTCTTAAAATGGCATGATTCATGGAGATTTGAAGTTTGGTAGCGGTTGAAATATTTTCGGTCCGTTTTTGTGCGTTTTCGGCACGTTTTGGATGAAAATTTTCGGCAATTATCAAAATTTTTCCCCAACCTTATTAATAAAAATTTACGTGAATACCAATGTTTCAAGTAAATAGGTTTTCCCATGAAAATTTGGAGGGAAAACGGGTATACCCTGTTTGGCGAAGAGCTTTATACTAAGCATTTTGAAGAACCTCAAGAATGAGAGATACCGTAATCTATTATAGGCTGATTTTCAGAGTATTTACAGAGAAAAGGGGGGAATAAAAATTTCAAGGTTGTTCTTTGATGAGATTTCTTCGGTTTTCTTAGCAAAACTCTGCAGGTTGTAGAATTTACGCAGAAATAAGGGGGAATATAACGATTCCTTCGAATTTCTCAGAATAATTCTGCAATTACTCGAGTTATATTAACAGCAAGGGTGTTACTCAAAGTGTTACTCAGCTCAGAATAGTGATCTAAGAGTTATTTTGTTCGGCTTAACAAATTGATAGTGTCATTTTCAAAATACTAGAGTATTGAAGATCATAGTGTTTTCAGTTTTGACTGACACTGTTCAACAAATGATCTTTTATATAGTAGTTATGGAAGCTTTTGTCGAAATATTGGAGCAATGAAGTTGATCACTTGTGGTTGAAGTACATGCAGATTGTACCTTAGTGAGATCTCAGATAGAAAAGACTTCGAGTGGTTGATAAAATTGTGAAGATACGAGACATAGTTAAAACTTTGTTGAAGTATTGAAATAAGGAAGCTGGTTATTTGTTGTTTGAGTATTTGAAGATTGAACCTATCTATATTCCATGATGTAAGGATAATAATCAGGCGATATATAAGTTTCATTGCGAGATTAAGGTCTTTATGTGATTGGCGGTTTATATAACTTAAGGGGAGATCTGATAAGAAAGACTTCAGGTGATTAGTAGAGTTGTGGAGATACAAAACGGAGTTTGATGCTGCTATAGCTGAGATAGGGTCTATGGTATTACATTTTGTGATGTAGGTTGTAGAGTTTCTTATCTTTGTGATAGCTGGTTGATTTGATGCTGATTGTTGGAAATTCAACTTCTCTATTATATGCCGATTAAGCAAGGAGAGCGACAATCCTAAGTGGAAGGTGGCAATGCTTAATTCGGAGGTGGTTAACTGTTGGTTGTCATAGAGGGACAGGGGCTTTGCAGTTTGAAGATCAGGATGCGATGTCAGAAGATCAAGTTTCAACAAGAAGACTCGATGTCATCAGCTAAGGGGAGCCAGTGGATTCAGGTGATTCAGGTTTTTCAGTAGCTATTGATTATCGGAGGTCATCTAGAATTGATTGCAACGGAAAAAGGGGAGTCTATAGATGCAATTTATGAGCATCTATTGTTGTCCATCGCAATGCAATTCTATGGGTTGATTATGAAGAAGAAAGGATGTCTTCAAGGTCGTGATGATGTCATCATGAGGTAATGATGACGTCAGCACGAGGCATATGGTTCGTGCGAAGGAAGTCGAAGCCCATGAACAAGATAGAAGCCCAGCCCGTGAAGCAGCCTATATATACTAGAATTAGGTTACAATTTCGAGTTAATGGTTTAGGTCTAGACATAAACTATTCATCTCGCACGGGGTAGAGATGTATACCCCGTGCCTGTCAGATGTATACTGATTTGGTGTAATTTGATTAATGATATTCACGAGTTATGCATCTGTTCTTATCTCTTATTCTTCATGTAATTCGTGTTTATATGTCCATTAATTATACAGAAACCTCAAAGTCGATTATGAATGAATTCCGCACTTTCATAGTCGAATTGGTCACGATTTGAACGATCCGACGTGTTTAAACAATTGGATAACATAAGAAAATTAAGAAATGTAAAGTAAACATTTGGACTCATTTACATGAGTGGTGATGTGTTGATTGTGCACTTTTGTTTGGATCTATACATGTGAAAGAAATTCCAACAAATTGTATGGTTTTACATGTTAAATTCTTACACTAGTATATAGTTAATATGTCCATCAATCATGTTATATTATAACACTCTTATATTAATACATACTTGTGCGCTTTAACTACAAGTGTACAGCACACGCGTGAGTATGAGCACAAGTATGTAATGATCCAAAAGATTCATATGTGTATATAGATGTTTATACTTATATGTTTTCTCTAGTGCACTTGGGAAAACACCTACCGATTGTATGGTCTTGGGTGCACTAGTGTGTCCATGCAAACGATTATACCTACCCGAAACACCACATCCTTGAATTGATGGGAATCGGTGTCATGTATGGTCTCGCCGACATCAACACGTACATATAAATATAAAGTATATATAAGTATATGTTTAATTTGGAAATAATACAAGACACTTTTATAAGATCTACATTTATTTGTCATCTTAAATGAAAAACTCAACAACCAACTAAATAAACTTTGAACCGTATATTGAATAAAGCTTTGGGGTGATGAAAACCTTTAAAAATAATCAACGCCAATATTCTATACTAAAATAAATTATATTTTCTTCTATAGGTCATACTTAATCCACTCATTCATTCTCATCATCTATACTCTCTTAAGGTGAGATCTCCTTAGCCCCATCTTACTTATATATATTTTGGGCTGCAATACATACTCTTACTTTTATGAACACAAGTACATGCACAACGGTATACAAGGCTATTATAAGTTACTATGTTCACAACAAGTCCTCACACATGACACGTTAATTATGGATTTAAACGTGGATATGTTGAATAGCGCTATTTGGGTTAACACACCCTACCCGGCATAAACATGGCGGGGAGCCGAACAGGTGACACATATTTGTAAACATTCGGTACCTTGAACAAGTACCGGGAGGCAAACTAGAACAACGTGTCAGTTTCGTATCATGAGCTTATATAGATGTATACTTCTTACACTCCTAGCATTGTTATTTAACAATGGCTACATTCATTGTGGTAAAGCAATGGTTAACTTATGTCTTGTGGTTCATGGCCAATCGTTTTATTAAAACCTAAGGAACTCACCAACTTTATGTTAGGTGATTAGATGTTGTCATGCTCGGATTGCTACTTGTTGTTCATTTGCTCTTGTTGAATAAAGACCCTACCCACCATGCTTTCTAGTGCTCCGTCTTTTATTAAAGGATATGGATTTGAATTTCGATGTGTTTTCTTAATGTATTCAAATCAAGACTATTTCAACTTCATGTATTACCTTTAAATCTTTTAATAAATATTGTTTTATAAAATGCATCTTTTCCAAACGACTACGTTTTAAGTCGTTCATTATACTCTTGTGCTGTGATATTATGAAAGTCACGCCCCACCCGTTGACCCGTATTTTGGGGGTGTGACAAAACGGTTATTAACAAACTAAACAAACACGCGCTTAAGTCTGGTAATCTTATGCACCTTCAATCGTTATTTCAATCATCTGCACACTTTCAGTTTTGATTCATATTTAAAGGACATTACCATTGGAAAATAAACTCTCTCACGATTTCGTGGATAACTTATCAAAAATGGATTTATCGTTTGTAAGTTATAACTTTTCAAAAACTAAGTAGTTTGCATTCTGGACTCGTGATGCGACATGACCACCATGGTCACGACATGACCTCTAACCAAAAAACCATTTTTCCAACTTTTGTAATTCAGATGCAAAATGACCATATTGGTCATGTCATGACCACCTGCGGGTTTGTTCGATTTTGCATGTTTTTCACTTCTAAACGATTCCAAACTCACCAAAAGTTATTCCCACGACTTATACACTTAAAACTGACATTAAAAACATATGTTTCCAATGACCAATTGATTTCACTAAAGGATCCGGAAATCAATTGCATCAAATCAATTACCGATGGATTACTAGAAAACCTAATAAACGATAATAAACTGAAATCCTTGATGCTCAACCTTAAGATCTGAATTGATTGGACAAACCTTACTAAAGAACTTAATTAACAATCAAAGAATGATGTTATACCTGTAGGGTTGATAAACGAATAAAAAACCTATGGAAATCACCACCGAAATCACCTGAATCCTTGAAAATCACCAACGCTGTATTGTTTAGTTAACTTAAGAGAGGAAAGGAGAAGAGAGGGAAAGAAAGTTTTCCTTCCCAATCACCTCAAAAATGAGAGAAAAACTTTTTAAACACAAAACAACTACACTCCCCCTCCTAATCCTTTCCACTCCTTCCCTTTCCACACTTCAAAAAATCTAAAGAATGTATTTTATAATTTTCCCCTCTTTTCTCCTTTCCTTTCCACCTCTAAATAAACTAAACAATACAGTGCAAGGGTTTTGTGTGTGAGAATATTTTAGGGTTTTGATCTGTTTCTCCAGCCTTTAGGTCGACCAAGAGGACATATATATACTGGGGCAACTTTAAAAACTTTACATCTAGGCCCTCGCACTTCGTTACAACTCGTTTCGGCCCTTAACGACTCATTTAACGCAACTGGAAACACTTAACAACTCTTATATCTTATCGGGAACACTAATTAACGTTATAAATTGTTATCAACATTAAATTCATTACTTTAAATAACTTTAACACATATCTCACGTTAATAATTTAATTCACATAAGCACATATAAAGCACATAGTAACTAATGGTCACTAACGACAAGTTAACGCTCAACGTCAAAAAGTTTTGGTTTGTTACATTTACTAATTTGTGTAAAATGTTTAAGTATGGAGGAAACATCACCGATGACGATGTGAAGCTTAGCTTATTTCCTTCGTCATTCTTGGTTTGAGGAGCTCGAAGAAGGTACCATCACTACATGGAATCAATTTCGCGAAAGGTTTGCTCGTGATTTTTTCCTCCCGATTTAGCAAGGAAAATGCTTATAGATTTTAAAGCATTCAAGCAAGATGGGCATAATCACTAGTTGATGCATGAAAAAGGCTTCATGAGATGATTAGGAATTTCCATGGGAATGGACCACAAAAGGATGAAATCATAGAAATCTTCTTCTATGGTTTAACAAAGAATTCCCAAAAGGATCTCAACTTAATCGGAGGTCGTAACTTTTTGTACAAATCTACCAATGATACGTACAAAATGATGGAGGATATGGTGCAATCTAGTGTAGCTCGTGACATAGAAAACAAGGATCTAGAAAGGAGACATAAGAGAACTGTGGCTAGCATTAAAAGCAGTTCCGACTCTAAGGTAATCCAAAAAATTAAAGCTTAACTAACCGATTTTCTGTTTTTGAGGATAGGTTAGGAATTTTAGACAAGGTCCTCAAGGTGATTGCACACAGGTGCAAAAATTGCGAAGGAATGCACTATACTGAAGATTGTGAGGAGAAGGCTACAGAAGAAGTAATATATATTCAGATGCAATACCAAGGAGGCTATTAATCCGGCTTATTCCAAAGAAATCTTGGTAATTCTAATTTCAATTCAAATAATAGTTTTGGTTCTTTTTAAAATAGGTGGCAAAGTAGCAATGGTAAACAAGAGTAACCAAAAGCCGAAAGTGACTCCAAGGAGGACCCAATCGCGAAGCTTACTACCATGATGGAGTAGTACATGCAAATGAATGATAAGAGGCATGAATCCCTAGATAAATATACGAGGTTTCTAAATGAGAAGATAGGTAATGTCAACTACAAGGTGGATGAAGGAGTGAGAAATCAATAAGCTGCAATCAAGGATTTGGAGAAGAGGCTAGAAAGATGGATTGATCAGCATGCTAGGAAGGAAAATGGTCAACTTTCAAGCAATGCACATGTCAATCCAAAGCCAAACATCCAAAGCGGCTCAAGCTCAAGTCCAGGGACGAGGTAAAAGTACCAATCACCACCCGCACGCAATGAAAATGTGAATGCAATATTCGCATCAGGTAATGACTCAACTGAGCTTGTAAATGATTTTAAGTTTCCAATCAGGTACAGGTCATACAGGAGCCAAACGGAAAATAAACCGACAAAATCGAAAAATCTGCTTTAGTTTCGGATAAACCAGCGTTGCTGGCGGGCATTCCAAGCGCCGCTGGGATGCTTTTGTTTCAAACAGAACCAAACCAACACCGCTGGAAGTTTCAACAGACCAGATTGGCACGAAACTTCATTTTTAATCGATTTTCGAGGTACTATCGAGACCCAACTCACTTCTAAGTGCAAAATCAAAGATGGGGACGACTCGAGCAGTAAGGATGAAGTTGCATCTCTGAATGCACCATATGAAATGAAAGAGTTAACCCGATCGACTGAGGATCCGAGAAGTTTTCTTATTCCTTGCACTATCAATAATGGATATTTTTCTTGTGCATTAGCTGAGTTAGGGTGAAGTATCAATGACATGCCTACTGCTATTTTTGAAAAACTAACCCTTTGTTTGCTAGAACTTGTTTACATGAGTATTCGGGTAGCTGATCAAACTTACAGACATCCCAAGGGGATTGTCAAACAAGTTGTTATGCCCGTTATTTTTTTTTTATTTATTTTTTTTGATATAAAGAAAACTTCTTTTAACTTTCTATAGATAAATATGTATTCAGTAAATACATATTTATTCGACAATGCCGAATACTAGTTTATTTCAAACGACACATGGAAAAATTAGAAATTTCAGCATGATCTCATTGTAATATCAACAATCCATACCTGCTAAATTTTTAATCCAAACAAGCTGCCTATAAAGAACCACCTTTGACATGACTCAGTTTAACGACCACATTACCAATTTAAAGTAATCGACACATTAAGTTCATAAAATATGGTCTAGTAATGTAACAAGCATAATATACTCGACTGTAATTTAAAGATAACACTTGCGTAAACCTTCTGCAAGTGCTCATCCATGGCTATGGCTTCTCAGGGCTCATCCTTTATGGTTGCTTGTCACTAACGCCAAATCCATTTGCACCTACGACATTTATAATTAAGGAATAAGCACATTGCTTAGTGAATATATAGAAAGTAAACATACGAATGTTCTGCATTATATAAACTGCGTGTATATCATACTGCGTGAGATAAACTGCATGATTTTCTGCAAATATATTCTGCCAGTTGTTCAATTTTATGGACCAGGCTACACTTATATAGCCAACCTCCATATAATCTTATATGTCTGCTAAACATAATATGGACACCATACCATTCTGAAGTATTATACTGCTCATAACATAGACTACAAGTACAATCTGCCAACTGCTCAATTATATGGACCAGATTACACGTATATAGTCAATCTCCATATAATCAAATCTGCCTGCTAAATATGATAAGGTCATTGTATCAAACTATAAGAAAGTAAATAATACAACTATATGCAAAAAAGGGTTAACTGTTATTCTTTAATGGTTCTCTTCTACAACGTCAATCCACATACCTCCACAAAATTTTGCACATTAGCCACGACCAATACCACGGCCTCCACTCTGTCCAGTTCCTCCGCCAATACCACGACCTTGACCAGAGTCTTCGTTTTCACCACGGCCTCTTCCACGACCACCGCTAGTTCCAGCACTAGATCTTGTTCTTGCCATTATCCTATAACCACGTATCGTTAGTCGGCGAAGAATACACTCGACGATGTTAATATCACAAGATACTGTCAGTAAGCTCTCTCGTCTTACGGTCTAAGGAATGCTATCTAGAACCTTAACTATTCACGCAATTCATATCAATGCAATACATATATATATATATATATAAACCTAAAATCGCAGTTAAAATGTTTTCCGAATCTAACACCTACATCCGTTGCACTAGTGGTGTATGTATACAGGGTGTACCGGCGGCTAACCCTCCACACCCCTAGTACATCTAATGCAAGGTCGGATCACGGTACTGGCATGCTCTCTAGGTATTGGTCGGGTATGTATACAGGGTGTACCAGCGGCTAACCCTCCACCTAACCAACACCCATTAAGTAGCCCAGAGTAGCTACCACACTCTCACTACAAGTGCAATCACTGATGTCAATAACTGTTGCAAGGCATGGCGGTAATCATAGAACAGTTGATCAGGCTTTTCTATGATTATCGCTATGCGATACTAGTTAGCGCCATCACTTCATCTTGCTCTAATACACATAAATAATCACAATAACACCGAAAGCACACAGTCACAAAATGATAGCCATAGTCAAAATAAACACAGGGACAATAAGTCTCAATAGGATATGAACTCAAAATATAAGCGACGTTAGCATGTCTAGAATGCATCTATGATTCCTATCGTAAATGCTATACGGGGTTCTTAGATTATAGTCTAGGCTTTTCCACCTAATTCTCTACATACACGACTCTGATACCATTCTGTAACACCCCACCATTGGCGAAAACATGAGGTGTTATGAAAAGTACAGCACGATATGGAATTACATAGATACTGCTAAATGAATCAGAATATAGTAAATATATTCCTAAAAACATGAGTTCAAAGTCAAAACAATGCTAAAATAGCTTATTACAACCAAGTCCATAAAGAAATAATCCAAGGCATGTAGCCTTAAAGTCTGACAATAAATAAAGGAGCACTAATCTCCGAAGTTCAAGCCTAGCATAGCAGTCTTTATCCCTGATTAGCTTGAGTACCTGAAAAGTATACTAAAATGTGTCAACACGAAGGTTGGTGAGTTCGTAGGTTTTAGTTAAAAAGTACAGTAATAAATAAGTCTTATGTCGATTCTTTAGAAACAAAATAGATGAATGTTCAATATATAGTGAGCAGAGCTACGCCATAGTCCAAGTACTCAAAGTGTGACCTTACGGTACCTGCCTTAGATAATGATATGTGGCCTTACAGTTCAACAACTTGCCTTGGTGGCCTTACAGTTAAACAACTTGCCTTAATATAAGTCTCCAATGCACACAATAAGTACGTCTCAATAAGCACAATCATTAAGCACATAATCAAGTTTAAGAACCGAATAAGCGCGTATGGACACGATAGGCTAATGAAATCGACTATATGAGTAGGGAAGTGGTTGAACTCGACCATGGCAGGTTTAGTTTGACATGGACAGATGTCAAAATGATTCTTTTCTAAGTCTTAAAGCTCTGAGAGTTAAAACAAGTCATTTCGGGTCAAGCTAGGAACCTTACGAGCCGTTTAAGCGACAAAAGTCAACAGAGGGTCAACCTAGATACCAGAGGTCGAGCTTGACCAGGTAGAGGTCGAGCTAGACCTGCCTAGGTTGAGCTAGACCAACCTAGGTCGAGCTAGACCTGGCCGGGTTAGGATTCATACGCGATTTGAGCAAAACGAACGATTTTGACGTGATTTTGTTAAAATAACGAGATCTAAGGCTAGCCAATTCATACCCATGAGTCTTGATTGCACAAAAGTGTCACAAATCAGTACAAAAAGGGTGAAGTTCGACCGATTTCATACATCATGTGATCGACAACTGTACAACCTTAATCTTGGATATGAAATCGACTAGTTTTAGAGTCTTTTAACCAAGTAAATGATATCTTCAATTCTTGTAGTTGCACAAAATCCAAATTACATGAGTGCATAATGTATCAAATCAAATCCTTAATCAAGGTTCAATTCGTTTCTTACACACAATTGTAACCGAAATTGCACAATCAACAATCAAAGACATGTTTCGCTTAGCTTTTGATAAGAACCGAAAGAGTAAACATATATATACATATAAAAACCAATTGGAGAGATTAAGAACAGAAATTACACAAGTTTTTTATGAAGAGAATGATAATATTCACTTGTTTCTTGATTAAAGATTGAAGCCTTGATTGATTGAAAGCGTTTAGAACCGAAATCGAGAGAATGATTTAAGAGAGGATTTGAAAGACAAACTCTTTTCTCTTCTTGTCTATGAAATCTGAATTTTTTTTGTGAAGAAAGGGTGTTTTTCAAAGAAAACCTTAGAGAGAAATCTTATTTGTGTAAACCCTTTTGATGAAATGAAAGATCAAGTTTATATAGGCATGTATATGGTTGAATTCAACCATGGTCGAACTCAACCAGGTTGACCTCGACCAAGTCGACCTCAACCAGGTCAAGCTCGACCAAAATCTGGAAAATAGACTCTTTTACGAAAACGTGGCCGCTTGAATCATCAAAAACGGAGTTACGGTTTGAAAGTTATGACCAAAACAAAATCAATACATTTTTCTGTTGTCGACTCGTTTAATTAATTAAAACGACGCCATATACGGCAAAGGTAAATGATATCCGTTGATTCGCTTAATGTTTTGAAAGTTCATTTTAACTTTATTTGGCATTTCTATGAGGCAACTAGTCTTCTTCAATCATTTGCTCCAAGTCTTAAAAAAGATAAAGGCACTAGTACTCAATAAACATGTCTTGTCTTATTCATACTCTAATCCATATAGCCACACGTCTAAAGACTTAAATTGATAGTTAATGACCTTCTACAAATGAAAAAGTATAGTCAGACGAACGCTTAGGTGACGGTTGTCACAATATAACTGCATATAAATATTTGTTATATCATTATTGACTGCACCCAACTGCTCAACTCCCATCAATATATCACGACTACTAAAACTCATACATATAACAATTAAACAAAAACTGCAATATTCAACCATATTATCATATGAAACCCCTTATATGTAATCTGATTTCATATAATTATCTGCTAGTTTAAGTTCTATATACTGCTACAGTATACACCTGTATTCTTTAAAATCCTTGGTTATCTATTAACCAAATTCATATAACCCATCAACATCTATACATATTGTCTTTTCTAACTTTTTGTTACCTAATACTTCCCAGGTCAATTATTTTCACTTCTTTATCATTATCTCATCATTACCTTATAAAATAATAATTTTTCTTAAACTTTTTATGTCACATAACATGACACAAAAACTATCTCCAAATCTTACTAAAATTTAATATATGTTTCATAGCTAAGCCTAAATACTAAGAAATTAATATGGACCCAAACAACCACCTTTTCTTGATCTAGGATATTTTTATATAACTATTAATTATACTTGAAAACTAAAAAATTGTACCTTAAAAAGATGATAATCAAAGCCTATAATCGATTAGGAATGATTTGACATATTTAGTTTGACTTGGAACCCACTATTCCTTCTCCTCTTCTTCTTCTTTCCTTCATGGCCGACTTCGTTCTCTCTTCTCTGCCGACTTATGTTTTTCTTTTAGTTTGGTTTGTCTTGAACATGACCACTGGTCATTATATATTATGATAATGTTTGGAATTAATTTCCAAAGTTTCATATAAGCCCTCTCTTTATAACTATCTTGCACTTTTTGTCCTTTTAATAAACGTCGTTTAAAATACTAGGCCCGACATTTGATTTATGCGGTTTTTTAAATAACTCGGCATTTATTCATTTAACAGATATTACTTTTAGTAATTAAGTTTGTTGTACTTGATTTTGTGGATGAGATGGTGACACCCCCAATTCTTGGTTGACCATTTCAATATTTTGCGGATGCTATAATCCATTTTCTAAAAAGGGAAATTTCTTTGTCAAATGGTGAAACTAGGATTAACGTGTCCGATCTAGAAGAGGGTAGTGACTACATTAAAAGAATAATGTCTTAGGATAAATGTGATACATTGTGACCAAAACTTTAGTGAAAAATCAAACATGTCACTAGGAGTTGAGAATGTATAAAACAAGCCTAAAATGAG
Organism: Erigeron canadensis; assembly: GCF_010389155.1. Lineage (NCBI taxonomy): Eukaryota > Viridiplantae > Streptophyta > Magnoliopsida > Asterales > Asteraceae > Erigeron > Erigeron canadensis. Next base: position 4,174,737 of record NC_057763.1, read on the forward strand.
ATATTGTTATGAAAGTTTTGTGGAGTTAAAAAGAATTAAAAGATAAGGTAGAAGAGCAAGTAAGAAATGGTAGAGAAGTTGCAAGTAGGATTAGAAATACCTTAAGAAACATTAAATAGGAAGAGCGAGTAGCCGACTTAGAAAGGGATAAGATGAATGTAATAATAGCTAGAGAACCTAATGGTAATTTTTATGTTGAGCCAAACATTTTTTAAGATCTCATGCTACATTAGGTCGAACTGTTTAGAGAACACCTATATAGACCTTATAGCAACATCTAACATCTTACCCATGAGTGTGTATCGTAACAATGTGAAGAAAAATAAGAATCAAAGTAAAATGGGAAGATGTAGAGATTAGGTTGGTAGGAAGGGCTAAAGTTATGACTAAAGGGTTCTAACCAATTTGGTCATTCAAATAGGAGGATTAGACAGTCCTATTTATTTCTTTTTAATTAGTTGAAGCTGATTCGATTACTGGAGATTATGTGATTTTACGACAACCAATTTTGCTGTCAGTAAGTTCATCACTTAACTTAAAAGCAAAGAATGTTAATTTAAGAATGGGGTTTAATCAGATTATCTTGACTAAGGAACATATTAGTAAGTCAAACCTCTTTGGAACTAAATGTAATGTTAGGAGTTTTGCATGGGAAGTTTATAAGAGGAAAATTGAATCGCAATTAAAGGATACATCTGACCTCTACATTCGACTTTGTTTAATAGGTTAGAAAAGACAAGATTAACATAAGAATAAATTTTGAAAACTAACTCATTTAACACTCGACTTTGGTGGTTTGATCAGGACAGTTATATCTCTAAATATATATAAAAGATGAAGTTCAACTTTTAATTACAGTCATTAGATCAAATGATGATGTCATATACCTTATTTAACTATTTTAGATTTAATTTTATTTTAATAAATTTAAATTATTATTATTATCTTATTTAAGTTTTTAGACATTAATAATTAATGTTTTTAATGATATAATTATTAAAACTAATATTTTTATATTTTACATCACTTTTTATCTTTCAAATTTATTTTAAATTTTTTTACAATAAAACTTTCTTTTTAGTTGTAATACGGTTTTATTGAATTATATTTTCATATAGGATTTTTATCATATATCGGATAAAATTTGGTTGTAAAGATTTTTATCATATAACGTTTTTATCAAATCAATATTTTGAAAACCGAACAGGATGTCAAACCACCTTCTTAATTAAAGACTAAAAACGTATATGGAGTCTATAGTAAGCTATCACAGTTATATATCAGAAAAATAAATGTAAGAAAATTGCAGTGATATTATGCATAATTTTAACTTAGATTAATACAATATGCGATAAATGATGTATCCATTTTTCAACTGTCTGATCACTGTTAACCGAAATTTAAACGACCATTAATGTAGCTTCATGTTTTTTAGTGGTTTAATTATTATTTGGTTATATATTTTGTCATGATATTATAAAATTAAATTTAACATGTCATTAATTATATATGTGTCCCACATATTACGCGGGTAATAATCTCGTATACTATATATATATATATGTATAGGGTAAAGTTATTTTGGAAACCCTTTTTTTGCGAGAACTTTTGAGAACTTTTCACATCAAGCCCAACCGATGATTGTTCTTTACATAAAAATTGTTTTTTGATTGTTTTCTGAATAACTTATGTGTAATTTTGAAGTTTATAATTGTGTGGAGCATGGATTAACATCCGTTATAAAATTATGTGGAGATTTGGATTCTTGATCACATGCGCACGAATATTGCTATGATCACATGTATACAAGTCGATCACATATAATCATAACAATAATGTGCACATGTGATCAAGAATCCAAATCTCCACATAATTGTATAACGGATGATAATTAATGCCTCCACACAATTATAAACTTCAAAATTACACAAGTTATTCAGAAAACAATCAAAAAACAATTTTCATGTAAAGAATAATCATCGGTTGGGCTTAATTTAAAAAGTTTTCAAAGGTTCTCGCAAAAAAGTTTCTCAAAATAACTTTTTATTACTATATAAAAGAGTCCAATGATGAACACTAAAATACTAAAAATAATTGTTTATTTTAAAGTATAGGATCCTATAGCGTATTTTTTTATGTAAAACAAATCTCATGGTATTTAAATAAATACCTAATTTTCCAGCTCTACCAAACATGTCCTTAATCCTAGAAAAAAGAATTATAAGCTTTTAATTTTACTTAGATAATATTTTGTTTAATGTTTATTTATAAAATAAGCTCCCAAAATAAATATATTAAATTACTTGAAAAGTAGCTAGAGCTTATTAGAATGGTGCTTACAGCGTCGTGGGAGCGTTGACCAGCCAAGAAGAAGTCGACAGCACAGCTAGTCTTCGCCGAGTCATCTAGCAAAGTCGTCCCCGGGAAGGCATCGATGTGGAGAGTGTGGTTTCAAGCAACATAGACAAAAAAAACTAAGAGTAAATTACATTTTTCGTCCCTGAAGTTGGTACGTTTTTTACTTTTCGTCTCTTAAGTGAAAAAATTACAATTTTGACCTTAAAGTTGGCAGATTTTTACAATTTTCGTCCCTCGCCAAACGTCGTTAAGTTTCAGCTGTTAAGTCGGACACGTGCAAAACACGTCAGGGACTGAAACTGCAAAAAATGACAAGTTTAGGGATGAAAACTGAAATTTACTTTTCTGTTGTCATCATCTTCATCTTCTTTGGCTGACTTTCGTCGGAAAATTCGCCGGAAAACTTAAAATACCGATATCTCACTCGTTTCTTTGAATTAGACCACGAAACCACCACCAAACTTCTCAAAATTAATTTCCGCACGAATCCTAAACAAAAAATCTTAAAATGCCGATGTTTTATGAAATGTAAAAGCATCGTAAATGAAATTGTAATCAAGACCCAGTTGACCAAAAAACTCAACAAACTAGCATGAAACTTGTACGAACTAGCAACTTTAAGTGCAAATAACTTATAACCGAAACGAGATCCAATGAATCGGTTGTCACACCCGAATTCTTTGTACCTCAATATACTAATCTAACTATTGTAACAACTTAATAACCTTAACGATTGACCAGTAAACTATATCGAAAACCTTACGATGAAACTAACATCAAACTAAATCGCCAAAAATGAAAGGTAACGAATCGCTATGAAACTTAGCACAATACTATATGAATCAATAGTAAACTTGTAACAACTTTTAGAATGAGATTTCGACGTAAGGATTTCACGAACAACGGATTTAAAGTTTCTATACAAAATATAAAACAAGAGTTGTAATCACCAAATGACGAACTGTACAGAAATATTGCTCAAAATCCATGTTATGGGTATTTTGAGTTTTCCGGCAAGTGTTGAATCTAAAATCTTTTGGTTAAGATTCGTGCGGAAATTAATTTTGAGAAGTTTGGTGGAGGTTTCGTGGTCTAAATCGAAGAAACGAGTGAGATATCGGCATTTTAAGTTTTCTGTAACACCCCAAAGTTTTTAAGGTAAAGAAATTAACCCCTTTTTATAGTTTTGACATTAAATTAATTTCCTAGTATTTCATTTTTCAATATGGGGATAATTTAGTTGGAACTTTAGCGGATAGTGGGTATTTTCACACCAAAATTGGAGATGGGTCGTGGCATCTTCTTAGATTGCCAGCCACACCATTCCCTCCATACTCACCATTCCACTATCATTTCTTCAAGCTCTCCAACCTTCTTCTTATTGTTTCTATCAAATCAAATTGTAATTCCTTTTAATTCAAGGATAATAATAATAATAATAATAATAATAATAATAATAATAATAATAATAATAATAATCATCTTTAATCATCAAAAATTGAAAAATAAGGGTTTGTGAGGTGTGGTGGTGGCTGAATTTTAGTAAGAAGAAAAGGGGAAGAAATTGTGATTTGGAAACCCTAATCTTTTATCTTCCATTTTAGAGGTATGGATTTCTTTAACCTAGTTTTTATCTTTTCTATTGAAATTAGGGTTCTTGGAGTACCAAAAATTGGGGATTTTGCTAGAAAGTGATTTATGTATAGTTTTTCCCCAAATTCTTATTCATTCTAGTTTGTTATTGAGTTGCTTAATGTAATTAACTAAGAATATGTGTGTTGAGATGAAAATATTGATCTTAAGAAAGTGATGATTTTTACTAGTTAAATTATTGGAAGATAAAAGTGATGATGTTGATGTTGGATTGAATTCAATAAACAATTTTGTGAAAGAAAAGCAACTCAATGACAAAGTGAGATGATTATAGGTTAAGAATGCTAGTGAAATGTTAGAATGACTAAGTTGAGTTAGTCAAGATTGTGAATATTAGCTTATATGCATATTATGATGTGATGATAGGTTGAAAACTTGTATTTGTGCATTGACATATTATCGAGTGTTTGTTCGAAGTTGCGGAGGAGGTGAGTATATTTGCATACCTTTATGTTTATGTTGGGTCAATTGACCACCATGTTGAAGTTTGATTGTCCATGTGTGGAAAGACTACCATGTTGAAGTTTGATTGTCCATGTGTGGAAAGACCACCATGTTGAAGTTGATTGTCCATGTGTGGAAAGACCACCATGTTGAAGTTATTTGTCCATGTGTGGAAAGACCACCATGTTGAAGTTGTTAGTCCATGTGTGGTAATTGATTGGCTTGTATGGATCCATATATGTGTTGTTAGTGTGCAAGGTGAATATGTAAATGTGACATGACGATACCATAGGTTACATGTGAAAGTCCTTGTACTTTGCCCTCATTCGTATCCATAGATGTATGCAAGTATATTCACTAAGCATTCGCTTACGTTTTAGTTGTTTCCTTTTTATAGGCGGTTCCGGAAGAAGGAACTAAGGATTTGTTGATTTGAAGTTGAAGTTGCTTTTGGAAGACTTGGAGGTATTGCCATTCATGGAAGAATGATATTTTGTGTAGACACTTAGATATCCCATCTCATTATGGCTCTTGACACTCTTTAATATTTTGCTAATCTTGTTTTTGATAAATTTTTGGAATTATGGTCATGTTGGGTCTTATGGTTTCAAGAGTAAGTATGGTCGATTTGTTTAAATTGTCAACTTGGGTAGACGACCCATTTGGTTGTGTTTATGGATGTTGTTTCAAATAAATATCATAACTATGCTTGTAAATGGGTCAAATCCTTGTTTGAGCTTAAAAATGTTGTAATATGAGGTTTGGTTTTGAGTTGGAAAAGGTCGCAAATTGAGTTAATAGTCAAATTTGATGTTTGGTGTATGCAGTAAGAGTACAGACGCAGACACGGCTGACCGTGCTCAGCGTCTGCAGTATTTCCTTTTTGGTGTTCAGTTTCTGAGAGCACGGACGCAAAGCACGGTCGACCGTGCTTGCGGCCGCAGTTTCTCTGTCTTCGAGCAAAATTTTTCCGAGCGTCATCCGATGTTTTCAAGGTCTGAAACTTATAGGATATGTTTATTGTAACATATTAAGGTGTTCTAAATTGTTAGATTTTGAATTTGAACGTTTTGAGTTTTTCACCTTATTTTGTCTAAAATTTTCTAAGTATGGATTTGAAAAAAAAATAAAAAATAAAAAATGGTCGAGTCGAGTTGAGTTCTTTCATTTTCCGACGAATTTTCCGACAAAAGTCAGCCAGAGAAGATGAAGATGATGACAACTAGAAAATTAAATTTCAGTTTTCGTCCCTAAACTTGTCTTTTTTTGCAGTTTCAGTCCCTCACGTGTGTTGCACGTGTCCGACTTAACGGCTGAAACCTAACGACGTTTGGCGAGGGACAATGATTGAAAAAATCTGCCAACTTTAAGGTCAAAATTGTAATTTTTTAACTTAAGTGATAAAAAGGAAAAACGTGTCAACTTTAGGGACGAAAAGTGTAATTTACTCAAAAACTAAAGTTTGCATATATTAAATAAGAGTTGGCTATTGCTTTAAAACGAATAATGCAAGAGCTTAACCATTGGATTATGATAAAACTAATACACAAAGATTCAATATAGACTGATAGCAAGAAATATTTCATGATTTACAATAATTTTCAGTTGAAAGCAAAGGATTGTTCTATTTATTTTCTTTTAAAACTTGTTTTATTTTTAATAAATCGCTCCATCTACAAATTTCCCATACATGTATTTGAGACCATGCTGACTTTAGCAAACACCTGCAACAGGTTTTCTATACATATGACGACGAGCCAACACCATAAAAGCTCCCAAGTTCACAACACCAAGACCCGCCAAAAGCCAGAAATAATAGTCAAGGTGCCCGTAGTTGAGATTGTCTGTTATCCAACCTGGGTTACCATCGTGCGTGGTGATGAACATAACAATGGTCACGAGCAAAGCACTTGTATAGTTCCCTAGTGCAGTTATTGTTAGATGGAGAGCAGAACATAAACTTCTCATAGAATCGGGAGCCTGCCCATAAAAGAATTCCAATTGCCCGATAAATGTGAAGACATCAGCACACCCAATAAGTAAGTATTGAGGTACCTGCCATAATATTGACATGGGTATCTGCTCAAGCTCATAGTAATTTTTTCTTGCCACGATATTGAGCCTAATGAATTCCAGAACGCCAGCACAGACCATGCTGAAAATGGAAATGAAGAAGCCTGCCCCGATACGTTGGAGTTGTGTTAATCCGTTAGGTTGACCAGTGACCCTCCTGGCTACCTTGACGATAACAAGGTCGTAGACGGGGACCCAGAATACTACACTAAGTGTGAAGCACATGCCAAGCGAAGCTGGTGGAATCTCAAAACTGGACAGGCCTATACGAGTGTCCAGAGTTGACCCTTGCAATAGGAATAGGTTATTGACTTGTGCGAAAATCGTGGAATACATGATGCCAGTTGCCCAAATCGGAAGCAACCGTAGTATCGCTTTCAGTTCCTCAACCTGGCTCACAGAGCATAGCTTCCACCGATCGATTGACCCGTTTGTATGATCAGAGGTTGTAGCCACAGCTGCCTTATCCAAAAAACTGAAAAACAAGAAGGCAATACAATCATGGTCAAGGGTTGTTACAAAACATTGTATAAAAGACTTTTAGAGGCTATAACTTACACAAAATCTAACGTGTGTTCAATCTTGCAGCTTTCTAAACAAGAAAAACCAGAATCTGAAGTCTCGTACAAGAGGGAACTATCTGATGGGAGTTGAATCTTTTTCTTTCTATAAGAAGCAACTACCACCTGGCATATACTGGTAAGAGGGCTGCCGCCAGGTATCTGGTTCCGAAACAATTTAGTACCCGAAAAGAATGAAACAATGGCAATCACCATAGCAACAGTAGGAACAGAGAAGCCCCAACCCCACCCCAAGTTGTCTTGGATCCAAACTACAACGGAAAAAGCAACGAGTGCACCAACATTTACAACAAAATAATACCAGTTAAAGAAAGAACTCTTTTGTTTTTCCTCAACCTCATCATGACTGTCAAACTGATCCGCGCCATAAGATGATACACACGGCTTGATTCCTCCAGTTCCTAGTGCCACGAGGTAAAGAGATGTAAAGCACAGGGTAATTTGAGCGTTTGTGGCACTGCAAACATCTTTCTCATAACATGTAGGTTTTAGGCCAGGCACCGATGCCGATATTGTTAACATTCCCGTGCCCTAGAACCATGAGCTTTGTCACTAATGAGTCAAATCGCAAATGGGTTTTATCATAAAAAGTTGGCGAAAAAGGAGTGGTCAACTGGGTCAAACAGAGTATACGCATCCAAAGTCAATCAAGGTGTATTGTCAATGCATAGCATCCTGAACTGGTTTAATGATAAGATTTAAATAGTTATCATTATAACATAGGCTTTTAGCACAGTAATGTTTAAAGCAATAACCTCTTCAATTCTTTTTATAAATGTTTGTAGGTCAACCCAACCAGACCTTTTCAATCAACACTAGAAATACATATTATAACCTGAACCCATTTTGAGAGCAAGAATTTAAATATCAAACAATTTGAGGGCCTGGTTGTTTTTGAACCATGAAGTGCTTGGTGAATAAAGAGACTGTATAGATAAGAAAAATGTTTGTATATTAAGTAAAATAATTAACACTTTTGATTGACTAAATGGATTAAGTATGACACTAATTCAGACAGAAATTAACGGAAAATAAAGAAAAATACAAGCGGAAACTTTAATGATTTAGTCATTTAGATTATACTTACAATTGCATAAATGATCGAGAAAGTGGCAATCGTCCAATATCGTCCAAGATAAGTATCAGCCATGAATGCTCCGATCAATGGTGTGAGATAACAAGTTCCAGCCCAAGTTGAAATATTTCTTGAAGCCGTTGCACTATGCTCATTCAACTGATACTTAAAGTACCGTACTAAATTGGAGCTCATTCCATAAAATGCCAATCTTTCACAACATTCAGTACCTATATATACAACATGATAAATGGAAAGAAATCTACATGCACATATACTTTTCAAAGGATGCATATCGCACGCACCTAAAATGAAGCCACAGGCATTCCAAGTTCCGGTTTTTTTCTTATTAGCCGGATTCTTAAGGTAATCCACAGTCCCATCTTTCGTGTAGATGTCATCTTCTTGCTTCGATTCATACGTACATGATTCAGTATCAACTTCTTGATAGTCACCTAAAGATAGGAAGCTTTATTTAACAGCCTTATTCACAAAAGATAAAATTGTGTAGGATATACCATAAAAGGGATTTGTAAACAGAATATTAACACCCAGGAGATACAATCAAATACTATTCGAGTTACATTTTTGACAGTCACATAAAGAGTACATGTTTTTTACAGCAAAAAATGAAGAAAATTATATCAATAGCTTAATTAACTTGAAGAATGTTTGACCACTTGCCAAGATCTAAAATGCCCTCAAGAGAATCAATCAATACTATCATTATTCGTACCAACGCAATTTAACACAATGCAGTTTAACATATCAGCTTAATTTAAAAGGTTAAGTGAAGTAAAGATCTGGAAAAACAACGAATTAAGGTCAATTTGGAAGAAACATTGTATATAAAGAAAAGGGATCAATTAATTCAACTTTTGCCGACAAGTATGGTTACTAAACTCTTTACACTTTTCTACTTTTGTCGCTTTTGGCCGGATGTTCTTTTGGCGGTCTCTACTTTTGGGTAAATGCAAGATTGTATACATCTCACTTCCCCGTTCCCCGTACCCTCACAAGGATTGGGTCCTATTGTTGTCGGTGGATCAATTCATACAACTTATCATCATTTCACTTACAATCTCACAAAAAGCCAAAAAAAATGACTTAAATCAAATGTTCATAGATATAAATTTTCAAGAAAGACGTATAAAAATTAACTTTACATAAATATTACTATTTTAATTAATTAACAAGAACCCCTAGCTTCCAGGTGATGTCACATAATTATCACTATTTTAATCAATTAACTTTTTTAAAAAGAAATTTTGAACAAGTCACATAAAACTTCACACATGTGTCCACTTCAGGACTTAATACCACAACCTCATAGATTTGACTAACAAAAGCAAAAACAAAATACAGTATATACTTTCAAGTAATTGACATTAGAGCAAAAGAAGATAAATAAAGAAACTAATGAAGTAATGAAAAGATTACAAAAAGCTAAAAAAAAAGGTGATAAATTGAGAATACCCAGATAAGAATCTTGACCCATTTCAAGGGAAAAGATATCAAATAGTCAGAAGCTCCACTCTGATTTTTACTGTCAATTCTTCAACAAAAACTTTTACTTAAACTCAAAACTTGAACCCCAGATGGAATATTTACTCTTTACTGGTTCATTTGATTTTTACTGTCAATTCTTCAACAATACAATGTAACAGATTGTGAATAATATTTTGCAAGTTGGGAATTGATATAGAAAGATTGAGGGACCTATATTTAGTGCCAGTAATAAATGGGGTAATTGTCGGAGGAGAAGAGATGTCCTCACATTCCGTCCACGTGCTCAAATTAAAGAAAAAATAATTTTTGTTTGAATGTACAAATTGTGGAGACGATGAAAACAGATCACTACAATGCTTTTCTTCAACTTTCTTTGAAAATGAAATATAATCTGATGCTAAATAATTGCATTTAAAAAAAAATGCGAGCAAAACGTTTCACTATATTAATATATACGAGCATGGTAACCGCGTAATGCAACGGTAGTGATAGGGAAGGCGATATAATGGTATCGGTGATTGTACTATTCATGGTCGTGGTAGTATCAAGTGGTGTAGGTTGATGTAATTGTGATAGTGGAAATTTTTAAAAAATAAGGGCTTAAAGTGTTAATTATTAAAATAAAGGTTTAGAGTATAAATTAATTAATTAAAGGTTAAACATAAAAAGTGATGACCAATTCCGGTAATTAAAGGTTAAAATTACCTAAAATACACATGGGGTTTTTTCTTTATATATTAACGAGAGAAAGTACATGCGCGTTATGGCGGTGAGATAGTGGTGTGATAAGTCATAGGAGGTGATATGTCATAAAGTGTAATAGCAAATGCTTTACCCGTACGGGCTTCGCCTTCGGATTTAAAAATTTGTCAAAAATATATCAAATGACATCTCTAATGAAATGAAATGTTTAGAACACTCATACAATTTTTATAATTTATCGATATACGGTTTTTGAAATAAAAGATTTTGAACGAATTAGAGAAATAAAATAATTTATGGAGGAGAGAAAATAAATGAGTAGTTGAGATTTTAGGATAGAGAAAAATGAGTGGTTAATATCTAAGGGTATTATAGTTATATTATGTATATATGTTTAAATTAGAAGAAAGTTACATTTTTGGTCTTTCAAGTTAGCAGAATTTTCAGTTATCGCCCTTAAGTGAATTAATTAAAAAAAAAACCCTGAAGTCGGTCATTTTTTTTATTTTTAACTCCGCAACTAACAGCCATCTATTAAGTTCGTTAAGTGAGGGACAGATTTTTTATTTCGCTATCCTTCTTCTCCCATACACTACCAGGTCTTTTCATCATCTTTATCAGTAAACCCAATTCCCAAATCTATGTTTTCATCTATTATATCAATGCATACATAAAATTCATTTTCCAGATTTGTGTCTTGATGTGCGAAATCTAGCTTTAAATTTATAACACGATTTACCGAAAAATACTGACAACTACACACTCACAGGCAGTGTACCTGATCGTATGCAGTATAGTGAAAAATGGTAAGCCGAGATCGTTCGCAAGGACTTAAACAAGCATTTGTAAAAACATTTAATGATTCAAGTAAAATGGGGGGTTTTGTGGCCGAGTTGCCACGATGCAAGTAGTTAGTTGAACATTAGTAATCCCTAAGGATTAATCGAAAAAGAGATTGTAGTTTAAAACAAGAATTTAAAGATCATTCATCTTGATTTCGCTCAACAGAATGTTAGGATTGCACTTTTGATGAAGTTCAAATTCAATTTGGTGATTCAATGACCGAGACTAAAATCTATTGCCAAACCCCGTACCCGTCAAGTTAACAACTTATTTTAATCTCTTGTAATAACTAGTTTTATTATTAAGACCGGTACCCCGAGACGCCTTTTTATAACTTCCCTAGTTAAACAATGGTTTTGGTCATTTTAGATAATAATTTCGCCTATCGATTGTACCCAACCGTCAACCCGTTAATTCTTATCAACTATTGATTACCCTCTACCGTACCCGTCATAGACCCAATTGCTTCTGTCCAAGCAATCAAAATAACTTATACCCAAATCCTAGTCGTCACTAAGCAATGAGCACAAATCATCCGCAATCAATAATTGAATAACAAAGAATTAATAGATTAAGTTCACGACAAAACGTTAAATCAAATCACTTGAATTAATAAATCTTGTGCAATCCCTACATAATGTCTCACTCCATCAAGATGGATGGAAAGGCGATTAGCCACTGTGATGTATGACAACCAGACACCATTGTGATGTCTCACTCCACCAAGAAATTATCCCGTTCATACCCCAATAGAACGATCTAAAAACCGACACCATTGTGATGTATGACAACCAGACAACCTATCAACCAAATCTAACCGTGTTGACTTCAACAAACTTGCCAACCTCAAACACTCTAATCAAATATATCAATTTAAGAACACTTCGTTGGTTTTAAACGACGTACCAACTTACATAAAATGATTTGACAAAAGGGAGAAATACCAACTGACAGCCCAAGCTTCCTTTTTTCATTTTATAAATATATATTTTTTTTCTTTTTCTGTTTTTCAATTCTTTTATTCTCTTCTTTTTTTTTTGTGAGCTACTTTACTCTGACTAATTGGTATTCTCTTACAAAATTTAAGAAACAGTGACAAATCATCACAAAAGATGCTAAGATTAACAATCTAGACTTTTCCAAAAACCATGACAAAATCAAACTACCCCCATAAGATGAGAATATCCCGACCCGACATAATAAGACAAAACCCAAACCATCCAATCTAGCAAAGGCAACCAATGACCCACCAGGACTTCGACTATCGGTATGGCGAGGAAAGGTTTATATTTAGGTAGATTTAATAACAAAGAACAGGCTAGTGACAACAAGTTTTCTATTGTTTCTTGCACTAAAAGTGAGTGCAACATACGGGTTTTCAACGGGTGGTTCACTAACCAGTGTAGTTAGCTACTAAGCACAGTACATAACATGCACATAACAAATTTTTACGCAACAAAAGGTGAATGAACAAAGAACACAACGGTTTTATCCTAAATTTGCCTCTTTATCATCTAGCAAGATAACGGAACGATCAACAAGGACAAGTTCTAGAATCAACACAATCACCGGCACACTCATAGCAAATGAAATAACTCGAAAATGGAAAATCAACCTCAAACTTGCACATCCTAGTTCAGGGCTCAAAAAGAGACCCTTACTCCCGGATAAATCCGAAAGCCTAAGAGAGGGACAAATTTACGAAGTTAATAGTTCCAAAACCGCAACACCTATCATAACTAGCAATGAATCACTCAATCTCACACTTTTGGGTGTTTTGGTGCTATAAGCATGCTAGCAATGTTATTAATCCAGAAGGGATGCCACATTGATCAGTCAAAACACATTCCACATATTAAAAGTATTACCAAGGTGTAGTTACATTGCTTATTATATCTATAATTAGGTGGCAAAAGCAATTAACTATGAGGACAAACATGCAAAATCGTCAAAAATACCCGACTTTTTCCTATTTACCTCCCCCCCCCCCCCACACACACACTTAAGTTGGACAATGTCCTCAATGTCCAAGAAACTAGGCCAAATAAGGGAAATAGGGAAAAGTAAACTAAAAGCCAAAATAAGAACAAGAAAACTTGTCGGGTATAAGTGGTGTTCCATGCGCGAATGATGCCACAAGAATAATGAGCGCTGAACTTACTGCCAGCATATGCATATGACAACCTTGCTATCACACATGAACATAAACAAAGCCAACATAATAATATAATTGTTTAGCATTCAACATCCTACCTACTTATTCTATGGAAAAAGAAATGAAAATGCGATGTCTCATCACCCCGTAGGGCGGATTACAAACCAAGCAAATAAAAATGAAAAATACGGAAATTGAAATTGTTCAACAAATCATACAAGCCATCAAAATAGCGAACTGACAGCTTCTCCTTCTTCAACCTACATAAACTCACTGTGGTGGAGGGTGAGGTGGGTAGTGTTGGTAGCCAGGAAGGTTACCATAATCAAAGAAAGAACCAACCACCCGTTCAGCATAAGTCTGCTCATAAACTCATGTCCATGCCAGCATAAGTACCTGTATAAGAACCAAATCGGACCGGCATATCCGGTCCTAGCGCCCCAGGATCGTGACGGGGAGGCTCCTCGACCACATGCTCGGGAGGAAAGTAAAAACCTCCACCAACTCTCTGATGCGGGATGAACATGGCAGGTGGATGATAGTCGGGAAGATCAACGGGTGGGCTAAAGTCCTGCCCTCTCAGTTGTGCCTCCCACATGGGCTGGTAGCGGAATGAATCATATACCACTCTACCCAGCCCAGAACCCATCATCGTCAAATCTCCCCCAACCTGCTCTCGGAAACTATCCATGCGGGTGTGAAATGATTGCTGAGATTCAAACATCCGATCCATAACAGACTGAAGGAAGGTGAAATCAAAACCTGCAGAAGAAGAGGAGGAAGCTCCTGCTGTAGAAGTCGCACGACGCTTAGGGCGTCTGACCAATTCTTCCTCCACTGCATCCTCCATTTCTTCATCATCCTCATCATCCCTTTCTTCACCCTAGGGGGCATCATCACCTAAATCAATCAATGCATACAAATCTATGTGGGATTGTTTCTTCAACAAACCAAAACGCTTTAAGTCAGCGTACTCAAATTCGTTCATAACCTTCCAGTTCTTGTCATGATTAAGATGAAGATAAGAATAAAATCAAAAATCAAAGAGAAAACTGAGAATAATCGGATTGTCTTGCTTGTGGGAGAAAAAGATAGGAATAGTTTATGGTAAAAAAGTAAAAAGTGAGAAAACCCTATCCTTTTAATCCATTTGACCGGATCTGACCATTACTTCGTCGCACTCTTGGAAGTGCGTCGCGCTTCTTAATTAAATTTTTTTTTTTTCGAATTTTCTGATCACACGTGGCAGTGCGTCGCACCCCTTTATTTTCCGAGCATTCATGTGCTTCGCACCTTGCAGAAAGTGCGTCGCCCATTCAGTCTATACAAAAAGTGCGACGCACTTTTTACAGTGCGTCGCACCTGGTCCCCCCCACACTTACCTTTTGCTTCGTCCTCGAAAGACTTACCAGTTTGCGTAGAGAACCACCAGACCTGCAATACTCGACATAAACACCTTAAAAACATTAAAATTTCACAAAAAAAAAAAAAAACATAAAAACACAAAACACGGGTTGCCTCCCGCAAAGCGTTTCGTTTATTTACGAGTCTTTAGCTAGACTCGAAGTTTCCTTCATTGCTTAATCTCGAAAAATGGAACCTCATCAACGATGGTTCCACATCTGCTTCCTCCTGATGATAAAGCTTTAACCTGTGACCATTAACAATAAAAGAAGTACCATCCGATTTAAACAATTCCACATAACCAGACGGATACACATGTTTGATCACAAATGGACCGGTCCACCTAGATGTCAACTTGGGTTGCTTAAACTTGTACTTGGAAAGGAACAACAAAACTTTGTCACCGGTTTTAGAATCCTTTTTCCTAAGCCTACGGTCATGCCATACTTTAGTTCGTTCCTTATATAACAAAGAATTATCATAAGCATACATCCTAAGTTCATCTAGCTCATTAAGTTGCATCGATCTCAACTCACCGGCTTCCACTAGGTCCATGTTGCAATTCTTGAGCACCCAATAGGCCTTATGCTCAATTTCTATAGGAAGATGACAAGTCTTGCCAAAAAGCAACCGGAATGGGGTAGTCCCAATCAGTGTTTTGTAGGCGGTCCGGAATGCCCATAGAGCATCATCAAGCTTGGTGGACCAAGACTTCGGGTTATCTCCTACGGTATTCTCAAGAATTCTTTTTAGTGCCCGATTTGTGTTTTCGACTTGGTCACTCGTTTGCGGGTGGTATGAGGTTGAAAAACGGTGATTTACACCGTACCTCTTAAGCACCTTAGCGAGTTGGTGATTCGCGAAATGACTTCCACGGTCACTGATTAAGGCCTTAGGCACACCAAACCTACAGAAAAGCTTTTTCAAGAAATGAATGACGACACGTGCGTCATTAGTTGGCAAGGCTTTCGCCTCAGCCCACTTCGAAACATAATCAACAGCGACAAGGATATATAAATTCCTATTCGATGGGAGAAAAGGTCCCATAAAGTCTATGCCCCAAACATCAAAAACTTCACATACCTGAATAAAGTTTTGAGGCATTTCATCACGTTTAGAAATGTTACCTTGTCGCTGACACACATCACAAACTTCTACCAATGTTTGTGCTTCCTTGAACACGGTAGGCCAATAAAATTCGGCATCAAAAACTTTCTTACCGGTAACTGCAGCTCCATAATGTCCACCGGTAGGCCCATGGTGACAAGCATCCAAAATTTGGCGTGTTTCATCCTCCGCCACACATCTTCTTATCATCCCATCTGCACAAACCTTAAACAAAAATGGATTTTCCCAAAAATAATGTTTGGCCTCGGTAAGAAGTTTCCTCCTATCTTGCTTCGACATATTATCAGGAATTACACCTGAACTAACATAGTTAGCAATGTCAGCCAACCAAGGACCCTGTTCAATCTTCATCAAAAATTCATCAGGAAAATCATCAGTAATATCATGCTCTTGTAATTCCTCACGGTGAGGATTTTCGAGCCTACTAAGATGGTCAACTGCCACATTCTCCGCCCCCTTTTTGTCTTTAATTTCAATGTCGAATTCTTGCAAAAGCAAGACCCAACGAATCAAACGGGGCTTGGCATCTTGTTTCGTGAACAAGTACCTTAGGGCAGAGTGGTCAATATAGACAATGGTCTTGTTAAGGACCAAGTAGGGACGAAATTTATCAAAAGCATATACCACAACTAACAACTCTTTCTCAGTAACGGTGTAATTCTGTTGAGCCGGGTTCAAAGTCTTGCTAGCATACGAAATAGGGCGGAAATGATTATCCTCCCTTTGGCCTAAAACGGCCCCTAAGGCATAATCGCTAGCGTCACACATCAACTCGAATGGTAAGGACCAATTGGCTGGAGTCATAATAGGGGCATTGGTCAAACTCTCTTTAAGCAAGTTGAATGCATCAAGACAATCTTTATCAAAAACAAACGGGACATCTTTCTCTAACAACTTAGTCATGGGTCTAGTGATTTTAGAAAAATCTTTAATAAACCTCCGGTAAAACCCGGCATGACCAAGAAAGCTTCTAACCAACTTAACATTAGTAAGTGGAGGTAATTTGCTTATTACATCAATTTTTGCTTTGTCTACCTCTAACCCTTCTTTAGAAACTTTATGTCCCAAAACAATACCCTCCTTAACCATAAAAAGTGACATTTCTCCCAATTCAAGACCAAGTGTGCCCGCTCACACCTCT
The DNA here is from genome assembly GCF_010389155.1 of Erigeron canadensis. NCBI lineage: Eukaryota > Viridiplantae > Streptophyta > Magnoliopsida > Asterales > Asteraceae > Erigeron > Erigeron canadensis. The sequence continues at coordinate 4,191,803 of NC_057763.1, forward strand.
CCAACATTTTGTCAAGACTCTTCAAACAATTTTCAAATGAACTACCAAACACAGAAAAATCATCCATAAAGACTTCCATGGAAGTTTCTAACATATCCTGAAAGATGGCATTCATGCAACGTTGGAAAGTACCGGGTGCATTACAAAGACCGAAAGGCATCCTCCTATAGGCATAAGTGCCATAGGGACAAGTAAAGGTGGTCTTCTCTTGATCTTTCGGGTCTATGGGTATTTGGAAATACCCGGAAAACCCGTCTAAAAAGCAGAAATACTCATTTCCGGCGAGCCGTTCGAGCATTTGGTCAATAAATGGTAAAGGGAAATGATCTTTGCAGGTCGCTTCATTCAATTTCCGATAATCAATGCATACCCTCCACCCCGTGACAGTTCTTGTGGGAATTAATTCATTTTTGTCATTTACAACAACAGTCATCCCACCCTTTTTCGGTACACAATGTACCGAACTCACCCATGAACTATCAGAGATGGGGAATATGATTCCCGCATCTAACAATTTCAAAACTTCTTTTTTAACAGCATCCTTCATATTTGGATTCAATGTCCGTTGTCTTTGCACAACAGGTTTAACATTATCGACAAAGTTAATTGTGTGCTTACAAAATTCTGGACTTATACCCGGGATGTCGGAAATCTTCCATGCAAAGGCCTTTTTATGGGCCTTCAACATGGTAATAAGTCTAGACTTTTCATCCTCCATCAAAGAAGATGAAATAACAACGGGAAGAAGAGATGTACCTTCCATATATGCATACTCCAAGTGATCCGGAAGTGGCTTTAGTTCTAAGTCGGTTGGAGGACTCTCAACCGATGTTGGCACACGCATGCTTCTATCAACTTTTATTTCTTCGAAAGATTCAACTTCCGGTGGAGTTCCGTCACTACTAAGAGCCATGATTTTGTGCATCATTTCTTCAACCAACTCATGCTCTTCTTCACTACAAGCTAGAACAGCTTGTCCATCCTCCATATCCAAATAATCCATAAGCTCCTTTTCCAAAACATCTTCCTCCTCGATCACATCGATCCTGAAACAAGATTCATCACATGAGTATGGATGCTTAACATTAAACACAACCCGGTCATTACCGACACCTAAGGAAATTTCCTTAGCCTTGACTCGGATGATAGCATCCGCGGTCATGAGGAATGGTCGGCCCAAAATTAGAGGCACATTGATGTCAGCCTCCATTTCCAAAATAACGAAATCCACTGGGAATATCAAGTGACCCACCTTAATCTGTAAATTTTCCGCTATCCCCATGGGATATTGGAAAGATCTATCCGCGAGCCTAATGCTCATTCGGGTTGGGGTCAATGCACCAAGAGACAACTTTTTATAAACTGAATAAGGCATTAGATTAATGTTGGCCCCAAGATCGGCCAATGCTTTATATAACTCAAGACCAAAAGAACAAGAAATAAGAAAAGTCCCTGGATCATCGAGCTTAGGGGGTATCTCGTTCTTTATTATCGCTGAAACTTCGGCACTCATGACTGCCGTCTTATCTTCTTGAAGTTTCTTCCTATCCAAAATGAGATCTTTGAGAAACTTTGCATAGTTGGGCATACCTGCAAGGAGATCAACTAATGGAACAGTAATGTTAACATTCTGAATTAGATCAACGAACTTCTTGAAGTTCTGCTTTGTCTTCCCTTGCTTCAACCGTTGAAGGTAAGGCACCTTCGGTTTGTAAGGCTTCACGGGAGGTGCCTCAACAGTAGGTTTCTCAACTTTCTTAGATGGAATGGCCGGATTTTTCACAGCCGGGATCGGCTCCATCTCTATCTCTTCATCAACCGCAACTTCTGGTTCAACCTGCACAAGAGGAGTAACAACATTAGGTAAAACATTTGCAGGGTCATAAGTGTTACCTGCTCTTGTTGTGATTGCGTTGACTTGCTCATTTCTCGCATTTGGATGGTTGTATTTAGCTCCTGATCCTTGGCTATTTTGTTGAGGCTTCGGATTCTGCTGAGTATTGCTCGGTAAGGTACCGGGCTGCCTGCTTGAGTTTCCTAGCCTTTCCAACCTTGCTTCAATATCCTGAAATGTGGCTTGAGTACTTTTCGAGTTCTGCTCAAGCTTATTCGCTAAGCCATCCAATCTAGTAGTCATAGCATCCCATTGAGATGCCATCTTCTCTGTAGTCGCTTTCTGAGTGCCAACCAAATCCTTCACGATATCTCTCAATTCAGCATTTGCATTCTGCTGACTATTGTACCTGCTAAACCTGCTTCCACCAAAACCAGAATTGTTAGTATTAAAATTAGAAGAAGGGTAGGAAGTACCTAATGACCGGTTTTGATAACCGGTATTCTAATTAAAATTCCCTTGCTGATTTTGGACATAGCTAACTTCTTGAGCGGGTCTATCCGGACAATCATCCGAATAGTGCAAGTCTCCACAGTGGTCACATCCATCAGCCATCACCTTGACATCTCTTTCAATGCTTTTGAACCTAGCATCTTGGTTGTCAAATCTCTCGTTCATCTGTTTCGAGAGAGCTTTCACTTCAGCAACTAAACTAGATTCTGTTCCACTATCTAACTGTGCCACAGTCTTTCCATCTGCTTTCCTACTCACAAGCTCATCACGATCTGAGAACTCCTTGGCCATATCATCCAAAATTTTGTAACCCTCAGCCGGAGTTACATTATTCAAACTACCACCAACAGTACCTGCCAAGTCCCTACGAGATCTATTAAGCAAACCATCATAGAAAATTTCCACAATTGCTTCTGTATCAAGATTTGCTCCCGGACAGTTCCTGATCATTTCTTTGTACCTCTTCCAAGCATCCACTAAGTCTTCACCCCTTTCTTGAGTGAAACCTCGGATCTTGTTCTTACGGAATAGAACTTATCAATGAAACCAACTCGAAGCTCATTCCAAGTTGTATACAAATTTACCGGTTGCTCCCTCAGCCAAGCTTTAGCTTCTCCACATAAAGTAAGTGGAAAAAGCTCAAGCTTTACAACATCATCTTGATTTGCTCCATAGTGATAAAACCTGCAAATTTTTTCAAATCTTTCAAGATGAGCATAAGGATCATGCTTGATCATACCATCGAACTTTTCTTCCTCCACACTCTTTAAATGACTTCCTTTGATCGAGAAAGTCACCCCGGTGGTTGCTGGGCGAATCGGATTTCCCCTGTTCGTTGGCACTTCTCTTCTTCTCTCACCATAAGTCCGGTCATTGTTGTTAACCGGTTGTTCGTCTCCCATTACAACTCTTGCTGGTTGATTAACTCGAGGAGATACAACTGAACTTGGAGTAGCAGTTTTATCTTCCTTGTCTGACTTCCCTTCCTCGTCTGAATCTTCACCAGTTTTAAAAGAGAAACTACCTGCAGAAAAGTTAGTACTTAATGGGTTTCCAGACGTTGACTCCTTTGTTGAAAAATCTTTATCTAAATCTACGTCTGGTTGGTCACGGTTTCCGGTATCTGGATCTATTTTGTTGGTGTCCGAGGTTTCGGTGTTGGTTGGTTTGATCAAACGTCTTCTAGCCTTCCCGGGATTAGACAAAGGACTGGTTAACTTTCTACCCGAGGCCCTTGTGTTCATCCACTAACACAGCTCTTGCACAAACACTACAAGAAAAACCGTTAACCGCACCAGAAACTACAAGAACTATACTAAAACAAATAATTATAAATTTACTAAAACAAATAACTTCCTCTCAAATAAATGCAAGGAAGGATCGAATCACAAATCACAAATACTTAATTCAAGTCCCCGGCAGCGGCGCCAAAAACTTGATGTGTGAAATCTAGCTTTAAATTTATAACACGATTTACCGAAAAATACTGACAACTACACACTCGCAGGCAGTGTACCTGATCGTATGCAGTATAGTGAAAAATGGTAAGCCGAGATCGTTCGCAAGGACTTAAACAAGCATTTGTAAAAACGTTTAATGATTCAAGTAAAATGGGGGGTTTTGTGGCCGAGTTGCCACGATGCAAGTAGTTAGTTGAAAATTAGTAATCCCAAAGGATTAATCGAAAAAGAGATTGTAGTTTAAAACAAGAATTTAAAGATCATCCATCTTGATTTCGCTCAACAGAATGTTAGGATTGCACTTTTGATGAAGTTCAAATTCAATTTGGTGATTCAATGACCGAGACTAAAATCTATTGCCAAACCCCGTACCCGTCAAGTTAACAACTTATTTTAATCTCTTGTAATAACTAGTTTTATTATTAAGACCGGTACCCCGAGACGCCTTTTTATAACTTCCCTAGTTAAACAATGGTTTTGGTCATTTTAGATAACAATTTCGCCTATCGATTGTACCCAACCGTCAACCCGTTAATTCTTATCAACTATTGATTACCCTCTACCGTACCCGTCATAGACCCAATTGCTTCTGTCCAAGCAATCAAAATAACTTACACCCAAATCCTAGTCGTCACTAAGCAATGAGCACAAATCATCCGCAATCAATAATTGAATAACAAAGAATTAATAGATTAAGTTCACGACAAAACGTTAAATCAAATCACTTGAATTAATAAATCTTGTGCAATCCCTACATAATGTTTTACTCCATCAAGATGGATGAAAAGGCGATTAGCCACTCATATTAGATATGAAATAACAAATCAAAACGAAAGAATTCATTGTTACCGAATACAAAGGATTGAAAAACGAATAATGAAATGATTCCGAACGAGTCTTTGATCCTCCACAATGATGAAAAATAAGATAAACCCTAGGAAAAGCTCTTAAAATCGTCTGAAAAGTGAAAGATCCATTTTTGGAATGTTTTTGCAGCTATTTATATGATTCAGAAAACTGGACAGATTCGGCGCCCAGGTGCGTCGCACCTCACTAAGTGCGACACACTTTCCTTTTGACTTTTATTGACTTTGACTTCGTTGACTGGCCTCTTGTCGCCTATAGAGAATGTGCGTCGCATTTTGACTGAACTGCGAAGCACTTGTTTCCACGACAAACAAAACGGCGACGCACTCCATGAGGTGCGTCGCACTCTTAGGTTGACCAGCATTGACTTTTGACCAGTCTTGACTTTCTTCGATTCTTTACCTACAAGCCACCTGAAATATCCGTAAACACCCATTTTGCTCCAGAAACTCTGTTTTCTGCAAAATATCGCTTCGGTACCTGTTTTCCACCTGAAACACTAACAACTATCATAAACGCACCAAATGTATACGAAAATGACTTGTAATCCTCACTAAACGACACTTTAAGCTATGGGAAATAGGCATAAAATACGACATATCATTTCTACATCTATATTTATATGTATACAAGAACAAAGATGAATTTCAACCAAAAAACCATTTCTAATTCTATATAGAAACACATGTATAAAGAAAGAAACATCCCAACAAACAATTATTTTCTTCAGATTTTTAACAACAATCACCACCATCATGATTTCCTAATAAACTTCAAAAACCAATTCTAAATCACAAATACAATGAAAAAAAATCAACATACTTAAAGAAAAAAATACGAACAAGTTTTCGAGTGGGGAGGCCAAAATATCAAGAAACACATTTCTAAATCTCATATGTGTAATTCCGATCTAATGAAGAAGAAGAAGAAGACGACTTGACAAATTTCATGTCGTCTTCATTGTTGTTGACCAAATCAAATGCTAGATCTAATGCAAAAAAAACACGATCCACGACCTTCATAATCCATCTGAGTTCATCTTCTTAGTGTGTGTATTATATACATCCATTTTCTCCAACAAATGTAAACCTACCATCTCTCCACCAGGCAGGCAGTGACCGAATAACTGATGGGGCCAGAAAAAGAGCTGGTGTTAACTTTGATATGAGGTTTCTGGAAAAGTAAAGTTATGGGTGATTTTGTGTTTTGTTATTTAGCTAAGTACATAGGAATGCATGGATGAATGAAACCAAAATCAGAAGCGGTATGAATCTTTTTATTTAGGATTGAAAAAAGTGCTTTATGAAGAAAAAAAACGGGTCATCGTCGATCCACCTGGAGTGGATATTTTGAACTTGAAGGCATCTTCTAAGCTTGGTAATACTTTTTGAATCCATTTTATGTGCCAAGATTTCAAAGTACACAAATGGGAAACTTCATTTACTCCTTTGTTCTTGATTTTATCATTATGATTTGGATTAAGTTTGATTTAATTTTGTTTAGTCTCTCGTAATCTCTTATATAATTAAAAGAAAATTGTGATGATGTCTTTATTAAAGGAAAACCTACTTGTCATTACATCATATCTAATTAAATTTTGATTTTCTATTCCTTCAATAAATATTTTCACTTTTAAATATTTTAATTTGCTACATGTGAATGGATTACATGCTTTCTTTTAAATTTTATATATATACATTTTTTTACAAACATTTTTCAGTAAATTAAAGTAAAAGTTTTTTATCTGTCTGCGTAATACGCGGGTTACTAAGCTAGTTGTATAATAAAAGAAGATATTAGAAATGCAGACGAACCTGCCCCTCACTTAATGGACATAACAGACGGCTGTTAGTCGCAGAGTGAAAAGTGAAAAAAAAATGACCAACTTCAGAGTTTTTTTGTAATTAATTAATTTAAAGGCAATAATTGAGTTCTACCAACTTGTGAGACCAAAAATGTAATTTTTTCTTAAATTAGTGAATAAATAAGAGGGATAATTTAATTTGTTCAAATCATCTTTTAAGATTTTAAAAAAGGACAAAATGCTTTTTAAGATAGTATATAGATATATAATATATAATATATAATAATATTATACATATATATATAATATATAATCTTTTGAGCGGAGCTTTGACTAAATAACAAAAATTAATTATTTAATTAATTATTTTGTCCTATATATATACATCTCTATTTCTACTTCACAACACACCAATATATATATATTTCTCTCTGAAAATTTTCAATTTTTATAAAATCTCCCTACCATTTTTGCAATCAGATATAGCTTGGACAAAGGCGGAAGATATTAGTTAACTAAAGCTTGGATCGAGGTGTCGGAAGATTCAAACACCGATATATTTGTTAACAACAAATTGGTATATTATTGTTTACTAATGTTTTATTACCCACTAATTCAATTTTTATTTGTTATTGTTTTGTAGATAATTACCTTAGACAAAGAGCATTTTGGACAAAAGTTATTAATGTGTTTTTGGATATGGAAAACCACCCGGTCGGTTATCATAACGAAGACGCCGTTGTCATTAGCTGGTGCCGTATGCGCACCTCTATTCATTCATTCAACGTAATTTTTACCCGTTTGAACAATCTTCCTAACGAGACTAGAATCCAAAGTGCGTTGGCTGAGCAACATGTGGAGGACCATTTCAACACATGGTTGCTAAGGAGATGTGTTGATGCACGTTGATGTGACAACAACAACTTAGATTTGATATGTCGTTTAGATTGAGACATTATGTTAATTTATGTCGTATCTATATATGTAAATTGATAGATTATGGACTTTATGTTTTGGTAATGATCGATTACATGTTTTGGTGTTATATATATATGTGTTATGTATGATGTTTGTTGTGTGATATACAAGTACAAACATAATATGTGTTAGGATTCCTTAAGATGAAATACTTAGGAATATAACTAAGTCTTGTATCTAATGAAGATAAGGTATATCTTCGTTAGAGGCAAACGAAGATAAACTTCGTTTGGTACAAACGAAGATTAACTTCGTTACATGGGCTGGGCAGCTAAGTTCGTAAGAACAAAGCCCAGCAAGCCCAGTTCGACTTGAAACATATATATACGAATGAATACCCTAAAATAAGGGAACACATTCGACAGATACGTACTCCAGACATCTAAGTTCATTCTATACCATATAGAAACGAATATAGCATAATACGGCTGATTATTTACTTGATAATTAGCGATATACCCATTTACTAATCAAACTAGTTATCTCGTGAGGATTCCGCACTCACGACATAATCATAGACGATCTCAAGAGCGATCTGTAGCTATCGAGGGACTCACAAGATGCCCTAAGTTCTAGTGTTTTAATAATAGTTATGCATTTCGTATTCTTGCATCATAGTGTTGTATTTCGTATTCTAGTGTTTAAATAATAGTTATGTAGTTTCGTATTTTGTGGTAATAATAGTTGAACTTTTTTTAATCTACCATGTATCCCATTATTTCAAAATCACACTTTTGTTAATAAAAACACATAATTACATTAACTTAAAAAAAAAAGACAATACATAATTAAAATTAAATTAGATAATAAAAACACACAATATACCACTACTTATGCCCTGGTGACATACTTCTTATGCCCTGGTGAGCGTTTAGGTCGAGCTACCATTGGTCATGTTTCGGCAATCTGACTTCCTCGATAGTTTTGTTTTCACCGCAATTATCATGGTACGTTTTAGGCCAAGTGCATTGTTTCTCCCAACGTGTGACCGGCATAAAAAACATCCTTGAATGCAGGCTTGACCCTCTTAGCGTCCTCCTGCAAAAAATTGGAATATTGGCCTTCATGCTTCGATATCTCATGGTTTGGCGCCTGAATTTCCTTTAACATGACCTCGTAATGTCGTCTTTTTCCCCGTAAACATCCCATAACCCCAGATATTTTTGTTTGAAGAAGGGTGTCTTCTTTGATATCAGCCATGATTAGTGACCTCATCTCATCGACAGTCATGTGAGGTCGGTGAACGATGTTTGATGAAAGAGTAAATGTGTAGTGAAATGGAATTGTGAATTGGTAAATGTCCTTGGAATCATGTTTATAAAGTGTGGTCAATGTTTAGCCGTATTAGGGGCCAAAGTTGTAATTTGAAATTTGAACATTAGACTGTTAGAGGGACTGAATGTGTAAATATTTTAAAACTTCAATGTTAAAGGGACTGAAAGTGTAAATATTTTGAAATTTGAACGTTGGAGGAGTGTCGTTTACTGCATCTATATATATATATATATATATATTATGTTGTTCATCCAACATTCTTGGCCCCAAAAAAACAAAAATTTCTACACTCTAAATAGCCTCTTAATCAAATTTCACTATCCCAAAGCTACCAATGACTGTCGATCAGGTGGAGGACAGTATGATGGCCGAAATCCTAGACCATGTAATGTTTCAAGAGAAACTCATAGCAATTATGCAAAAGCTAAATGCAAAAAAGAAATGGTGTCAAGAACAAATTTCTAGTTTACAAGCTAGAGAATGTTCTGATCTTGAGTGACAATATGTAGATTATTTGCAAGGGAAGATTGACAACACCCATAATGCAATTGAACAACTTCACAGTTCAGTTATAACGTTGAACAACTTAAACAAATTGACGCAATGAAAATATCAGATGGTTTAATTAGTTTGTAATGTCTTTTTATTCCTAAGTAGTATGTAATTTATGTTGTGTTTCTCTTTTGCTTAAGTAATGTCTTTTTAACTTTTATCCGTTGTATCTTTTTTAATAAAAATGGTATTATTATGTGTTTATTTGCATAAATATGTTTTATATATAGTAATATATATATATATATAACAAAAAAAAAGAAAAAGGAATTTAGAGCCTAAAACAAAAAAGGAAAAAGAAAGTAAAATCAATCATTACTCTACCCCATCTTCCAAGCAGCTCTACTCCCCCTTTTTCTCCTAGGTAACTCCCAATGACCCAGGATGCCACATGGCGCGACCTGGTGAAAGTAACCCAACCCCCGTCAATACTACTTCGGGTAGCCTTAATAATTAAAAAAAATGCCCTAAGTTTTTATTACCTTGTATTTTGGGCATAATGTATTGATGTTTCCCAGGGTATAACAATAAATGTGTGACGAGACAAATACCCTTATGATCCGACGATTTGGTGATCGCGGTAACGGGTGGTGGTGGTGGCGACGTGTGGCGGTGGTGGTGGTCTTAGCGGTGTGAGTATCAATGTAAAAGTGATTAATGTAAAAGAGAGTGTATAGTTATATTAAAAGTTAAGGGATATATGTTATAATTTCATTAAGGACATTATAGGTATCTTAGGTGAAAATGTTTAAAATAGTGAATAGAAAGGGGTATTTTAGGGTTATCAATTACATAGTTTAAAAACCTAGAGGGAAATAAATGTTTTACAATTTAGTAGAGATAAAGATAATATATGTAAGGTTGTAGTTTTCATGTTTATTTATTATTATTTTTTTTAAGGGGGGGGGGGGGGGGGCTACGGTGATTGAAATTAGAGCTATTAAAAGAAAAAGGTGAAAGTCTGAAATTATGTCGGTTGGAGTCGGATGGTAAGATATTGAAGATAAAGATAATCAAAGAGTTTTTTCCCGAATTGACCCAATTCCCATTGATGTCTTGAAAAATAGTTTTTTATTTTCGTTAGCCATGATTCTTAGAACAATAAAAGTAGCAGTTGGCTCATTGGTTCCAATTATTTGGTGTGTTGTGATTTTATTTGTAAGGTTCAATTTATATATGAAGAATTTGTATCACAAATATAGCTTGATTCCAGTTTCTAATAATAACATTGATTATTCTAATTATAGTCTGATTACAATTACTAATAACAATAATATTAAATCAATAACTATTTTTAAAATGGGTTAAAGTGTAAATTGGTGATGAAAACCAAAAAATGTAAATTAATTATTTTTAAATTGGGTTAAAGTTTAAAATTGGTAATGGAAAATCAAAAAGTGTAAACTAATTTAGACATGTTTGATTTAATTAATTTTAAGACTTTTATTTTACAACCTCCTAAATTTTAAAAAAATTTTAATACCAGTCCTTTGCTTTTTTAACTTTTTTATATTTGAATGTAAGCTAAATATATATCTATATATATATATATATTATATAGGGTAAAGTTATTTTGAGAACCCTTTTTCTTGCGAGAACCTTTGAAAACTTTTCAAATCAAGCCCAACTGATGATTTTTCTTTACATTAAAATTGTTTTTTGATTGTTTTTTGAATAACTTATGTGTAATTTTAAAGTTTATAATTGTGTGGAACTTGGATTATCATCCGTAATACAATTATGTGGAAATTTGGATTCTTGATTACATGTGCACGAATATTGCTATGATCACATGTATGCAAGTCGATCACATGTAATCATGACAATATTCGTGCACATGTAATCAAGAATCCAAATCTCCACATAATTGTATGACGGATGACAATCCATGCCTCCACACAATTAAAAACTTCAAAATTACACATAAGTTATTCAGACTACAATCAAAAAATAATTTTCATGTAGAGAAGAATCATCGGTTGATCTTGATTTGAAAAGTTCTCAAAGATTCTGGTAAGAACACTCTTAAAATAAGAACGGTGAGAACACTTAAAAACTACATTTTGATGCATTAAAAGTGCAAAAAACTAATATAGTGCATAACTAATTATCATTATTTAAGTGTTTAACAACACATTGATCCGTCAAAATTCGAAAAAATCACGTTTTTTGTTGGATGCATCATTTTGATGAATATGCATCCAAAATGGATGCACAAACAAAAACGTGAGTTTCTCGATTTTGACATGCCAATGTGTTGTTAAACACTTAAATAAAGATAATTAGTTACACCATGTTAGGTTTATGGACTTTTAATGCATCAAAATGTAGTTTTAAGAGTTTTCACCATATAATTAGTTTAAGACTGTTCTTATTTGATTGTCCCCTATATATACATATATATATATATGGTAGAGATCCAGAGAGAAGGTTCTTAAGTAGAGAAAGGAGAGAAAATTCATTTTTTTGGGGGGCTAATAGGTTCTAAAGATACCATACTCGTCGACTTTTACTATGTAAGGTATCATCCCTAAAAACCTCCTAATACAATTACCAACGGTGTAATTAATTCTTAATTAGGGGATTACGAATACCACTTAAAATTTTAAGCGGTTTTGTCCACCAAAATACCTAGCTGTTTGATTATTTAGCTCGATATATATGTGAAACAATTAATTTTCATGATCCAGGAAATGAATAGTAAATATTGATTGAAGCTATAATATAATGAAGAATAAAATAATTCAATATCAAATGCTTTGAAAAATTAACCTGTTTGATTACGAACCCAGAACATACAAACACTTCGAATTAGAACACTTCAAATGCAGATTACGACTTCAATACTTCAAATTAGAAGACGAACGTTTCACCAAAATACTCAGAATCATACCGTGAACAAACCCTCAACAACAGAAACCGAATAAAAAGGTCGCCGGAAAAAATGGTGATTCATTGGAAACTTCAAATGCACATTACGGCTTCATTACTTCGAATTAGAACACGAACGTTTCACCAAAATACTCATAATCACACCGTAAACAAACCCTCAGCAACAGAAATCGAATAGAAAGGTTGCCGGAAAAAATGTTGATTCGCCGGAAAACTTCAAATGCAGATTACAGCTTCAATACTTCGAATTAGAACACGAATATTTCACCAAAATACTCATAATCACACCGTGAACAAACCCTCAACAACAGAAATCGAATAAAAAGGTCGTCGGAAAAAATTGTGCGTAAACACACACACAAAACAACTTTTGGAAAACTGGATAGTGGTTTTGATGCTCGAAATACATCGCGTTTACACACAGTGGGCTTACATTAGGCGGTTTTTAGGGATAATACTTTACATAGCAAAAGTCGACGAGTATGATACCTTTAGAACCTATTAGCCCTTTTTTTTAGCTTGTCTTTTTTATTTATTTATTATTTTTTTTTTTACCTTTTACATTCTTTTTTTTTAACTAATTCAATCCATAAAACATTTTAAAAAATGAATAAAAATAAAAAATTTCAAACCTGAGTTAATGAGTTATACATGTAAGGGTACGGTACGGGCTTCACCCTTAAGGATATTAATAAGGGGTAACTGGTAGGAGTGATAGGTCATAGAGAGTGATAAGTCATAGGGGGTGATCGGTCATGGGGTGATCGGTCATGGGGTGATCTACCTAACGAGCTTCGCCCTAAGCTATCATGGCGCCGCCATACATTGAGAGGCTTCGCCTACAGCTTACGGTCTACGCCCTTTGAAAAAAAATATTTTTAAAATTTTTATATGGAATAAGTTAATTAAAGAAAGAATAAAATCAAAAACAAACATTCTCACTCTTCTCTCCTTAAGATACTTTCTTATTTGATCTATATATATATATATATATATATAGGGCGACAATCAAATAAAGGGGACAATCAAATAAGAACAGTTTTAAAATAAGAACACGATGCTTAAAAACTATATTTTGATGCATTAAAAGACCATAAAACTAACATAGTGTATAACGTATTATATTTATTTAAGTGTTTAACAACACATTGGCCCGTCAAAATCAAGAAAATCATGTTTTTTTATTTTGTGCATCCCTCTTGGATGCATATTATTCAAAATGATGCATTCAACAAAAAGCGTGATTTTTTTTTATTTTGACGGATCACTGTGTTGTTAAACATTTAAATAATGATAATTAGTCATGTACTATGTTAGTTTTATGGACTTTTAATATATCAAAATGATGTTTTTCAGTGTTCTCACCATTCTTATTTTGAAAGTGTTCTCACCGGAGTGTTACCCTACATATATATATGAGAAAAGTGAGTATGGGGCTGTTATGCACCCAACTTGGGTGAAAAACCTCTCACATACCAACATTTTAATATTATGAATAAATGCTTGGCCCCCCATGATTTTTATGGTTTAAAAAAAGGTATGTGAGGGATTTTTCACCCAACTCAGGTGCCTAACAGCCTCATATTTTCTTAACCTATATATATATATAATAAAATTTTGAAAAGAAAATAACTTTTACACATACAACTACACTAATGATGTATTATATATTCTAATCAGACAAAATGAAAACACTTTTTTCGACCTCTTGTTATATTATTATCAAAATTTAAAATAACTCAAACCTTTTACTATTCCAATGGAAAAATCTATCTTAAAACTAATGTTTAGAGGATTAATGACCCAAAGAAGTGACTTCTGAAAACGAATGTAAGCTTTGTATGTAGTATTCTACTTTTTTAGAGATAAAATTACAAATATTTATACTATATTATAATAATTATCACATCCTCTCTCATAAAAAATGTTAAATGCAAAATTACCATTTTACCCTTAATAGATTAATTTACACCATTAATCCCTTATTTTCTAAATTATTTACATTATCTTTTTACATCAATTATATTTACATCAATTATTTACACAGTTATACCCACCACGAACAACACTACCACGACAACCTTTATCACCGCCAATCGCCATCACCACCAAACCGCTGCCGCATCGCGCGGGTACAATGCTAGTACTTATAAATAAATAAAAAAACTGCACTGTATCAAAATTGGAATGGGGATAATTGGACCCCACTATGTCTCCGTCCATGGACCTAAGTACACTTTGAGTACCTCGCATGGCTCAAAGAGCATAGCTTAGGATGTTTTAGTTTATTTTATTTTGAATAGTGATGAGCGTTCATTTTGTGATAAAAATCCCTATCGAAATGACTCATTTCTATATCTAAAATGAGTTATTATTCTGGAACTATCGGTACTTAATGAGTCGTATGTTTACGTAGGTTACGGAACATTCGAGAGAGGGTAAATGACATCAAGTAACTCAAGATGAAGGCCTATGAAGTTACAAGACACAAGGAGGTGATTCGGGAGTCAAACGAAGACGTACGAGATGAAACAGCAGCCCCAACACCACTTGCAACCTAGCCAGCATCGCTGGCCAATACCCAACGCCGCTCCCGAAGACCTAGCGCTGGTGGCCCACTCCCAGCACTGCTGGCAAGCCCAGCCAGCGCCACTGGGTGACCCAGATCAGCAACCGACTTTACACTCTATATAAGTCGAACTAACCCTCAAAACCCTAAGAGAGAGTCGACTCAGCAGCCCTAGCCGCCCACTATCAACCCTTGTTCGTAGTTCTAGATTCCCAGAGGGTTTTGGAGCTTTTAACACCTTCTGATCTTCATCTACGATCTAGATCTACTCTTAGGGTTTTGGGAAAATTTTTTATTTCATTCGTCATTTTAATCCTTTAAATTCCAATCTTTTTGGCAAATTCTATTTATTTTAAAAACATTATGTGCAAACACGTCAAATTAATTGAATATTATATCATGTATGTTGAATCTCTTGCATCCCATTGAAACTATCCATGACGCTCATGAAACACCAAAATACATCTATGAATAGGTTAGAAAGTTTTACATGTGTTAATCCGATTACTCTCTAACCCAACACAGGCTTTCCTAACCACAATGATAAAACCTCAGTCAACTTCTAACCAATAAATTGAAAATTTTCCAAGGTGAATGCCTGAAATCCTAAACTATCTTTGAACATACTATGGTTCAGTTCTTTGATCATAAATGATGGTGTACCCACCATCACCAAGGATAAAGCCTCACCCTGAGAAGGCTAATAAGTCACCCAGGGTATTACGCAGCCCGAGTTAAAGAAGATAAACATTGAAAAGATATGATCATATCACTTCCTTAAATAAGGGAGATCGTTGCCAAAGATAAGAAACGCGTATGGAGACTTACTCTCCACGAAAAAGCTACTATAAAAGGGGGAAAAACCCTAAATCATGACGAGGAGACTTATTACGAGAAAACCCTAAAAACATATACTAGATCTCCGGAAAAAACCCTAAGAGATCTGGACACATCTAAACCGGCGTACAAAGGAGAAAAACTCCTACCAACAGAGAATCGCCGTCCCATCCACCAAAACACCCAAATCTTCTAACCTAAACCGATGTACAAACAATTGGCGCCATCCGTGAGACAACCGCTACTCATCACCACAACCTACACCAAAAAGGTTAAAATCCGAAAAAAATTTCACATAGAAAATCACACAAGAAAGTTCAGATTCCCTGTTTCGACACTCAGATCCCAATAATGTATGCCGGCACAGATTCTAACAAAGCAACCATAAAACGAAAAGATCCAAAAGACTCACAAATCAAATTAAGAGATCTATGTTTTCCAGCTTTGGGAGACAAAAAAGCCAGCAAAGATCCATTAATAATACAAGCACAGATATTCGATATTTCGGTACGAAGAGTATATATTGATAATGGAAGCGAATGCGACATTATATACGAACACTACTTCCTGCAATTACCAGAAGCGATAAAGGCAAGAATGACAAACCCCACAGGCCCACTTGCAGGATTTGCCGGAAACCGCGTATGGCCCCTGGGGTAATAGATCTCGATATCACCCTAGGGAACCCTCCGTTTGCACGAACGAAAACCTAGATTTCACTGTAGTGCGAGCACCCTCACCTGACAACCTTCTCCTGGGAAGACCAGCAATACAACGAATGGAGATGGTACCTTCCATAGTTCACGCCATGGTATTGTTCCAAACGAAATCAGGCGTGGGAATGATAAAATGAAGTTATGATCAGACAAAGCAAATTAGAGAGGTCAAAAAATCAAAGGAGGAACCAGGAGAAATGAAGGAACCTAGCCAGAACGATCAAGTTCAAGAAAATGACAAGGTACTCGTGAACCCAGCCTTTCCGGATCAGCTAATTACCATAGGGAAGGGACTGCCAGAAAATTTAAAAAAGAAGTTACAAAAATTATTACAATAAAACATCGATATATTCACATAGGAATACGCGGATATGACAGGGGTCCCCAGGGTGCTCACCCTAGGGGAACAGACTTTTGTTACGGAGCACAGGCGGAATGAACGAAAAAGTATGGAACCCGTGCGGCAAAAGAAAATAAGTCTATCAAACGATATAGATGAGACAACATGTAAAGAAGTAGATGAGCTGGTAAAGGCCAGAATCATAAGAGAAGCCACGTACCCTACATGGATTGCAAATCCAGTAATGGTGAAAAAGGGAGACGGAGGTTGGAGAATGTGTGTAGATTTCACGGATATAAATAAGGCATGCCCAAAAGACTGTTACCCGTTACCGAAAATAGACTGGAAAGTTGAATCTTTAGCAGAATATAAATGGAAGTGTTTCCTAGATGCATATAAAGGATATCATCAAATACAAATGGCTGAGGATGAAGAAAAGACACCTTTTCACACAAGCAAAGGAACAATCTGCTACACAAAGATGCCATTTGGACTAAAGAATGCAGGAGCAACCTACCAACGACTCGTAGACAAAGCATTCCACAAACAAAGTGGGCGAAACCTAGAGGTCTACATAGTCGACATGGTCATCAAAAGCAGAACGGAGGAAGAACTACTCACAGATATCCAAGAAACCTTCGACATACTACGGAAGATAAAAATGAAGTTTAACCCCAAAAAATGCTCTTTTGGAATGGAAGCTGGGAAGTTCCTAGGGTATTATATCTCAAATAAGGGAATCCAAGCAAACCCATCTAAGGTAAACAAGATACTCGAATTACCAGCTCCAAAGATAGCAAAAGAGGTACAAAGCCTAAACGGAAAACTCGTAGCATTAAGTCGTTTTCTCTCAAAACAAGCGGATAGACAATTGCCATTTTTCAAGACGCTAAAGAGCTGTGGGGCCAAAAAAGGATTCGAATGGACAAAGGAGGCTGACGAAGCATTCGAACAAATGAAAAAGCACATAGCAGAACTCCCCACCTTGAAATCCCCCAAGAAAGGAGAAACCTTATTAATATACCTCGCAGCCTCCACTGAATGTGTTAGCGCAGTTCTATTAACAGAAAGGGACAAGAAACAAATGTCAATCTACTTTGTAAGCAGAATACTACAAGGAGCAGAAGCAAACTACCTAGCACTTGTTCACGCAGCAAGAAGATTACGCAGGTACTTTCAAGGGCATCCAATTGTGGTACTCTCAACCAAGCCGTTACGACAAATTTTAACAAAGCCAGAAAAATCTGGAAGGATGGCAAACTGGGCAATCAAGCCAAGAGCATATGATATCGAGTACAGGGCAAGGCACGCAGACAAAGGACAGATACTAGCAGACTTCATCACAGAAATAAAAGAAACAGGAAATTCAGTAACCCACTCCACTACGCTCACAGTCATTAGAGAAGCAGATTCTGAAACCTGAGAATTATATACGGACGGGGCGTCAAGTTCAAAAGGCTTTGGGGCCAGAATCTGCCTTATAAGTCCAGACAAGCAAGAATACACATATGCCCTAAGATTCGAGTTTGAAACAACGAAGCAGAATACAAGGCACTGATAGCAGGATATGACTTGGCCAAGGATATGAAAATCAAGAGCATTAAAGCGTTCGTAGACTCCTAGCTGGTATGCAACCAAGTAAAAGGAGAATACGAGGCTAAGGGAGAAATCATAAGGCTATACCTAGGAAAAACAAAGGAGTTAATCGAGCAATTCAAAAGCTTCGACATCGAGCACATACGAAGAAATCAATACAAAAAAGCTGATGCCCTAACATTCGAACACCTGGGAAGAAAGTACTAATAGAGGTCATGAAAGAAAGATCCATATACGAGAAGCAGGTGCATGATTTAGTTAAAGAAGAGGGAAAAAACTGGATGACCCCGATAACCGAATATTTTGTGAGCGGAATACTGCCAGAGGACGAAAACGAAGCAAGGAAAATAAGAATTAAAGCCCCACAATACAAGTTGATGGATGGAAACCTTGACAAGAAGGCATTCTTGACCCCATGGTTACGTTGTGTGGGACCCAAACAAGCAGAAACAAAATTTTTTGAAATCCATGAAGGAATCTGCAGACTACATGCAGGACCCAAATCAGTAGCAACAAAAGCACTACGCCTAGGGTATTTTTGGCCATCAATGCATAGAGACGCAGCCAAGCTTTTGCAAAATTGTAAAGAATGTCAACTACACGCAAACGTCCCCAGGCTACCAAAGCAGGACATGACGTCGGTTTCATCTGCATAGCCATTTACAAAGTGGGGAATCGACATAGTGGGACCACTACCAAAAGCACCAGGAAAGGTAAAGTTTCTAATTGTGGCTATTGATTATTTCACAAAATGGGTAGAAGCAAAACTAGTGGCAACAATAAACGGAAAGACAATAGAAAATTTCGTCTGGGAATATATAATATATCGCTTTGGGTTACCACAAATGATTGTCTCAGACAATAGGAAACAATTTGCGGAGGGTACGTTCACAAAAATGTGTCATAGGCTAAACATAAAGCAATTCTTCACATCAGTATATCATCCACAAGGTAATGGACAAGTAGAAGCAATCAACAAGTAGATTGTGAAAGGAATGGAAAAAAGGGTGGGTGGATGAACTACCACTGGTACTCTGGGCACATCGTACGACACCAAAACAAAGCAATGGGGAAACCCCATTCTCCCTAGCCTTTGGGTTAGAAGCAGTCTTACCCGCAGAAATACAAGTCTCCACATGTCGAACAGTAAACATAAATGAAAAAGATAATAATACAGAAATGCGTATAAACCTTGACCTTTTGGAAGAAAGAAGGGAAATTACTTCAATCAGAGAGGCTGCGTATAAGCAAAGAATTGAGAAATATTACAAGAAAAAAGTTCACCCAGATAGCTTCAAAGTCGGTGATTACGTCCTTCGACTCAACAGCGCAAGCCAAGTACAATACCTGGGGAAAATGGAACCAACGTGGGAAGGACCATATAAAGTTGATACAGTCATCGGAACTGGCGCCTACAAGCTTTCAACAACAGATGGCAACCCCGTTAGCAGGACATGGAACGCAACAAACCTGCGTAAGTTTTATTGCTGAATATATATATATATATATGGATAACTAAATATATAAAGAGAAAAGAAGAGAAGACCTTCAACTCTTATGAGCAAATAAACATTCTATTTTAATTAAAGTGCACTACTTCAAAATTACAGGCCTGAAAAACTAAAGAACGGTAGGGACGCCTACCGGACTAATACAAGGACGGGTTACAAACCCTCCAGTATGCAAAAAAAATAAAATAACCGCGATTACAGTCGTCGGAACTATAGCCTGGACAAAAAATCCAAGAGCTAAAATTACGAAACGGGTAACAAAAACCCGGTAGCTAACATTAAATCGGATAAAGAGTCCGAGTATCTATTTATGACCCGACCGACGAATCCGGACATATCTTATAAATATCAAAATCTTTACGAGCAGTTTGGTCGATGAGAGACTTCCCGGAAAGCGGATTCACCTTGGTAAAGTGGTGCACAAAAGGAATTACTTATGTCATTACCTTCTTATACTTAACCTGCAGAACGGAGAGTTCAGAACGAAGAAGCTGCAGCTGATTTTCTCTATTCACCATCCTTTCTCGAGCGATCTGCAGCTGGAAATCTTTCATATCAAAAGCACGCTTCAAATTCTGAGCATCGGAGGAACGATCATCGGCAGAAACAACAACAAAACCTTGGGACGCACCACCTTCTCCAGAACGTTGCTTCAGAAATTCCAGATCCGATTCCAATCGGCGAATTTTTATCATATCAACATACGACCTCGCACCAAGCTTAAACTTTTGGACAATAGTTTTTATCCAGCCATGTTTGCAGAAAACACTCATCTTTTTCCGGTAACCCCACTTCATTTATTTAAGTAACCTACCAAGCAAAAGTGGAAAACAATGAACCAGATCCAATTGCTCACCTTATATTGGGATACGAGACGCACTACCACCGATTCACAAAAAGGCCCATCAAAAATTCAATTTCGTCCAAAATCGCCCCTCCTAAAATCCTTCTAGAAGATAGCAGACCCCCAGGATTATCTCTTTGGCAAAGACTAACAACACGATCTTGGCACATCATATTATTAGTCTGGGGGGCTTGATGGTGTACCCACCATCACCCAGGATAAAACCTCACCCTGAGAAGGCTTATAAGTCACCCAGAGTATTACGCAGCCCGGGTTAAAGAAGATAAACATTGAAAAGATATGATCATATCACTTCCTTAAATAAGGGAGATCGTTGCCAAAGATAAGAAACGCATATGGAGACTTACTCTCCACGAAAAAGCTACTATAAAAAGCGGAAAAACCCTAAATCATGACGAGGAGATTCATTACAAGAAAACCCTTAAAGCACATACTAGATCTCCGGAAAAAACTCTAAGAGATATGGACACATCTAAACCGGCGTATAAGGGAGAAAAACTCCTACCAACAGGGAATCGCTATCCCATCCACCAAAACACCCAAATCTTCTAACCTAAATCACTATACAAACAATAAACGAGCTTATCTAGAACATTGACCACCAGGTGAGGAAAATGATCACAAAAACCTTGAATGAACAAAATTCTATCAAATTTATTCATTTTCAACTGGTTACATGCAATTCTGAGTATAATGATTACCTTGGAATTTCAACAAGATACCCTTAGGCAAAGATGGTACCAAAGGACCGGTGGTACCAAAGGGGTACAGAGGGCCAATATTTCTCTCGAAATTTAAATTTTATCATGGATTTTTATAACCTTTTTATAAACTTTTAAACTTTCCATTTGGATTCGTTTTTCATAAGTTTTTTAATGTTTTCCCCTCTTAAATTTTTTTATACCGCCTTTACCCTTATGAATAAATTCAATTAATTTCGGCTGCATTTGTTTGATCTTGGATCCAAAACAATCCCCCTTCAACACGGGTTGAAATTAAAATCCCCAAATACACAATAATCGCCCGGGTTATAATCCATGAACTGGAGAATGAATTAAAAGACCACAATTTCAGTTTATCCCTTGGGAATTTACGTTGTTTTCCGAGATTTATCAAACACACATGTGGGGTTTAACTTCTTTTTCTATTTTAACATTACTTATTTTTTATGAATTGGTTATCTTTAAATTTATTTTGATATGATGTGACATAGTACAAAGTAAATGATATAGTTTTTCTTTATTCTTGTTACCTCACAGGAATATGACCTAAATGTACATGACACTTTTTTCTTCTTTTTTTTTTGGACATTTTAAAATATTAACTCACTCTTAGCATTTGATCCTTGTCATTTTTATATGTAATCCTCTTTAAATACCTAAACCCTTAATTTAGAAAGCGACGAATTTTAATTAAAAATCTTAATTTAGTGAAATGAAGTCAATGAATATGTACACGGAGAAACGGAGATTAAGCCCTTTTTTCCCTCCAATCTTTTATAACCGAAAAGATACCAAAAAACGTGCATCCCACTGAAAATAAGTACTACCTTTCTACTCTCTCTATATACTTCATTCCCACCACCATTTCTTATCATACCAAAATTAACCCTTTTAATAATTCTGTATATGGCCGGCCCAAAAAAACCACTTCCGCCGCCGCCGTCATCATCATCATCATCGCCATCACCTTCCCGGTCATCACCGGGAGTATCCCTTCAACCATCTTCCCCAAGAAAAAACCCATCAAAATCGACAAAAATCTTCCGTCGTGTTCGTTCTGTTTTTCGTTCGTTTCCCATAATAACTCCAGCCGCATGCAAATTCCCGGTTTCTCTCCATAGTCAACATGACAATCACCACATTCATGGTGGAACCCGAATGACCGGTACCCTTTTTGGGTACCGAAAAGCACGTATAAACCTTGCAATCCAAGAGAACCCGAGGTGTTTACCCGTGCTTTTACTAGAACTCTCAATTCCAACGGGAAAACTATTACAAGAAATGGGGTTAGGACTCGTTAGAATTGCGTTAGAATGTGAGAAACGAGGTGGTAAAACAAAGCTTGTAGACGAACCGATATGGACCATGTATTGTAATGGTCGAAAAATGGGGTACGGTGTTAAAAGAGAGCCTACGGATGAAGATTTGTACGTAATGCAATTGCTTCATGCAATATCAATGGGGGCTGGAGTACTTCCAGCCTCCGGTGACACCAATACTACCAATATCAGTGATAATAATAATGTTATCACTGATACCGGTGTAACGGTGGCATCAACAGATGGAGAATTAACATATATGCGTGCGCATTTTGAACGAGTGATTGGATCAAAGGATTCCGAGACGTATTACATGATGAATCCAGATGGTAATAGTGGACCCGAATTAAGTATCTTCTTTGTGCGAGTTTGAATTTGTAATGTCTTAAAGTTATAAAGATAGAGTAGTAGATGTTATTAAACTTTTGCTATTGGTTATTGTTTTTTATTTTCATTTCGGTTCATTATTTTTAACTTGAGAATGTAAGTAATTATTTTATTTTATTTATTATTTTTTAGTTTTTTTTCTACTTAATAATAATGTCTTTTATGTATGTATATATATTCTTTTCTTTTTCTATTTCATTTTCCGCTCCTTTTCTTATAATGGTGGATTTTTTGTTTAAAGATGACGTTGATGGTGAGATTATTGGAATGCATGATATTGAGAACGGTTAGCTTGACGTTTTATTAATGATGTATTGAAGATTTTGTAAGAAATTAGTGGTGGGTTAGTACTTAGTAGTGATGGTTGCAATATTCCGAGTTCTAACAGGAATAGTGATAAATTAGTGATGGTATGAGGCTATGAGCATTAGGAGTGAATATTTTTAAGCCTTTGATTCAATTTATCACACCTGTTTTGGAATCATATTTTTAATTAAGAATGATCTTTTTTAGTTGATAATAAACTCATTAGATTTTTATGAGTCAAAAACACAGCCAAACTCAATTCAACTTCATGGAGCAGTGGAAAATTTTTAATATTCTAAGTTTTGGGCTTTAACTTGGTGCTATTCTTATAATACTATTAAGTGTATATACCTCATGGTGCTTATTTCCATTCTTACATACTCTGTATTGTAATTATAGTTAAGAATTATATCTTTGTTGGCCGTTAATTAAAAAAACATTAAGAAAGAAACGAATTAGTGAGATGATTTGTGAAGAGTGAAGACACTTTGGAAGGATGAAACGGAAAAGTGAGAAGGAAAAATTTTTTTCTTTGGAAATGAGAAATGAAAAAGGAAATGACTTTCATTCTTTAATATTTTGACTACCCAATCAACCTTGTTCTTTAGCATATTGATTAGGAAAAATATAAAAAATGACCACAAAGATGCAACAAAACTATCAAAAATAATTAACTTGCTTTATCTATTAATGAATAGAACTCATATTTTTCTAAGGAGAACCAGAACTATCAAAAAGGAGTCTTCCTACTGACGTACATGGATAGTTATATTTATAAAACTTAACTATTCAGAGATAGACTTTCGACATGAAAAATATAAAAAAAAATTTATGCAAATTAACGGCAACTCGTAAGACGTAAATTTTTCTTAATTTATTGCCACACCTTAAATTTATTTATTTATTATTATTATTTAAAAATTGAAAATATATTATTAAGAATTAAGGTTTGTAATCTTTTAATCTTGTATTGTACCGGTCGAAAACTTTTAACCTTATATGTCATTTGGATACCAACTAACCCTTATTCAATTACCAACCCCAACTACATATAATATCACCCTTTGGAGTTAGTAAGACTAACCAAAGTGAGACATTATCCAACCCGGACCCCAAAATGCCCTGGAATGCCCTGAAAGGTGTTTTGAGCCAAAAAAAAAAAAAAATCTCTCGATCGGGATAGGAATAACGCCCTTATTATATTTGTGTTGTTTTTATATATATAGTATGTATGTGTGTAGATTAGTGACGAACATATAACCCAAAAATCTGAGACACGACCTAGGCCTAGCCGAACTCGACTCCCTTGATAGGGTAACGAGTCGGGCCACGGGTTCGATTTTGTTGCACTAAAGGATTTTGGGTTGGGTCAGGCAGGGCCAGGACACGTTATGAACAAAAGTCTCTTAAACCCGAGAACCAACCGAACCCGCCCGAACGCGTAACGGGTCAGGTCTCTGGCTTGATTTTGTTGCACTGTTGGGTTTTGGGTTTGCACGGGCCGGGCCAGGTTTTGACCCCTGTTCATGCCTAGCGTTGATATTGGGGAGCTTCCTAAAGGAGGCCTTACTTCACTGTGGGTTCCAAAGACTCCCTCATGCCACGTGCTGCAAGCCACCCCTTTTATAAAGCCCCACTCCCATTAGTTTAAGGATTCGAATCAGAAGTTATTTCCTTAAAACTAACATTTCTAATCAAATTAATTTCACCTGCAGGTTCATCGTGTTTTCATTCATCATGTCTAGGCATGTCTCGTCAACAAGTATTAATATTTGTTAAATCAAAGAGGTTGCACTGTTGTTGCAATTTCGTACGTAACAATGTAATATATAACTCCATATACGTATAATATATACTAGTCTTCAGCCCGGCCCATCTGATGGATGGTTTAGATGGGTTGGATGATGTCTCAAAAACTATATATATAATCATAGCAATATTTGTGCACATATGATCATGAATCCAAATCTCCACATAATTATATAACGGATGATAATCCATGCTCCACACAATTATAAACTTCAAAATTACACATAAGTTATTCATAAAACAATCAAAAAATAATTTTCATGTAAAGAACAATCATCAGTTGGTCTTGATTTGAAAAGTTCTCAAAGGTTCTCGCAAAAAAAAAGGTTCTCAAAATAACTTTTCACTATATATATATATATATATAAGGAAATCAAATGATAACATGTGTTAGATGATGATTAACATTGTTAGAAGTAAAAGATTATGGGATCAGCAAGAATCATCATTTCCCAATATAAAAAGATCTCGACTTGGGCAGCAAACCAAAGAATTATTTTCTTGATTGTCTTTCCTTGATTAAGCTTATGTAATCGTGTATAAATTGATGGTCAGACAAATGTATTCATCATCATAAAATCAATATACACATATTTCAATTCTATTCCTTCTAATTGTCATGGTATCAGAGCCAGCAATTCTGTTGTGCTCATCATAATACCCAGAAAAACATCCGCTCAAAACTGAGCCACCATGGCCGAAGCCGGCGGCTCAAAAACGAATTCCGAATTAATGCTTCAATTAGCAAACTTACCGCAAAATAATAATCACCAACCACAAAACCCCATGAAGTATACAAAAATCAGATTTGACCAACTACAAAACCCCATGAATCGAAAGTTTGAATCAATAAAAAGAGAGATTAATCAAATCGATCCATTACCGAAGGCTGAAGCTTCTTACCAGAAAAGAGAGATTCAGAAAGAGGCCGCTCACCAGAATATTCTGGGAGCAACCATCATCGAACCCCAAGGTGTCGCCGCCGGGTTGATGGCCGGAGAAATCAACGGTGGTGGTTTTGTTTCAGAAAGTTACCGGCGATACGACGGCAAGAAAAAGATCAGGGATGATAAATCTGATCTACTTTGTGACGAGTGTGGCATGGAACGGCACACAAAGGAACAATGTTTCCGGCTAATCGGATACCCGACGTGGTGGATTGAGAACAAAAGGAGTGCCAAACGAACCCCAGTCACCAGTACTAACTCCACCAAAGGAAATAAGAGTGATAACCGAAAATTAGATGGTGTCTTTTTAGGAGTTGCGGCTGCCGGAATTGAAGGAGAAAAGGAAAAAGATGAATTTATGGTGGAAGGAAAAGAGAAGAGAGAGATCGAGATGCTTTCTGACTGATCTACTCTCCCTCACAAAAAGTCTTTGATTTGCTTTTCCAAAAATAATGTTTCCAAACATAATAATATACATAGTGTTTTTTCTAATGAAAAAAGGGGATCCAAAGTGTTTTGTCAAAAAGGGGGATCGGTTGGTTTGACTAAAAAAGGGACGGCCCAAAATTGTTTTGAGAAAAAAGGTGGACTTGTTTGTGTAGCCCAAAATGGGTCGGCCCATAACATTCCTGCAGTCCAAAGCAATTCTAAAATGTCAGGTGGATCTTGGATTTTTGATTGTGGGGCCACAGACACAATGACATATGATATTTCAGATTTTACTGATATATCAAGTCCCAGGAAAACCCACATTGAAGCAGCAAATAAAGGAAAAATGGATGTGAAAAAGGGAGGAACTGTTAAAATTTCTCCGACCATTAAATTGTCTAAGTGTCTTTATGTTCCCGCTTTGTCACACAAACTTTTATCGATAAGTCATGTGACAAAAGAACTAAACTGCTCAGTTCTTATGCTTCCGAATTTTTGTATTTTACAGGATATCAGGACAGATTATTGGGCGTGGCACTGAGAGAGATGGATTGTACTATGTTGATGAAGTAAGTGCAAGTGGGAATGTGATGTTAGCTCATGGAACAAATGAAAGAGAAGCCTGGTTGTGGCATAGAAGACTTGTACATCCTTCAGTTAGTTATCTACATACTTTATTTCCTAAACTTTTTCCGCTAAATAAATCAATTTCTTGTGAAACTTGCATATTAGCCAAAAGCCACAGACAAACCTATAAACCTCATAATACTAGAGTTCAAGCTCCGTTTTCATTAATTCATTTAGATGTGTGGGGTCTGGCTCCTGTTCTTGGTGGTCAAGGTTTCCGATATTATATGATATTTGTTGATGACTGCACCCGAATGACCTGGATTTATTTTTTAAAAAATAAATCTGAAGTATATGATAGGTTTACTGTTTTTTATGCTATGATTCAAACTCAATTTCAACAGTCTATCAAAATTGTGAGGTCCGATAATTGTGGGGAATATGTCAACTTACAAATGAACCTATTTTTTCAATCCAAAGGGATAATCCACCAAACCACATGTCCACATACCCCAAAACAAAATGGTGTTGCTGAGCGAAAAAATAGACTCTTATTGGAAATGAATAGAGCTCTAGTAATCGAATCCTGTGTTCCAAAACATTTTTGGCCAGAAGCTCTAGCCACTGCCACTTACCTAATCAATCGACTTCCAACAAAAATTCTCAATATGAAAACCCCACTTAAAACCCTTACTGAATACCACACTCTTCCATCAGCACTCACTCTTCCGCCTAAAGTGTTTGGATGTACTATTTTTGTCCATGTTCCAAAGTCATATCGCGATAAGCTTGATCCGTGTGCTGAAAAATGTGTTTTTGTGGGGTATGGTGTAACTCAAAATGGATATAGGTGCTATAATCCAAAGACTGGTCGTATGTTCACCACAATGAACTGTGATTTTCTAGAAACCAAGTATTTTTATTCCCCGCCACACAGTGGTCAGGGGGAGGAACAATGTGACACACTGAGTTGGCTGGGATACACTCCAGAAGAAAGTTCTTCCACAATACCTAGTACCACACTTGATCCAAAGATGTCTCCAGAAGAACAGTTCCCTGAAGATCAGTCCTCTCATGAGCAAAGTGCCACCGAAAATATGAGTCCTAACCTGATATCTAAGGAAAGTAATTCTTCAACTGATGAAACTACCATACCAGATTCCATCAAATGTACGTAGAACAAGCATTGAAGATAAAGAGATGGAAGGATGCTATGGAAGCAGAAATGAATGCACTTGAAAAAAATGAAACATGGGATAAATGTGTTTTGCCTCAAGGAAAAAGTCCAGTAGGGTGTCGGTGGATCTATACAATCAAATTTAAGCCAGGTGGTGCCATAGAACGATATAAAGCTCGATTGGTTGCCAAAAGATACACTCAGACATATGGCATTGACTATTCTGAAATGTTTTCTCTAGTTGCGAAACTAGATACAATAAGGGTCTTATTCTCTGTAGCAGCAAATCAAGGTTGGCCTCTTCATCAGTTTGATGTTAAAAATGCTTTCTTACACGGAGAATTAAAAAAAGAAGTGTATATGGATCCTCCACCTGGTTTCTCTAAAAATTTCAAACCTGGAGAAGTCTGCATGTTAAAGAAGTCGTTGTATGGACTGAAACAGTCACCGAGAGCATGGTTTGGCAGGTTCACACTGGCAATGAAAAAGTATGGGTACAAACAAAGTAATTGTGATCATACTTTATTTCTTAGTCATAATGGAAGCCGGATAACGTGTTTAATTATCTATGTCGATGATATGATTATCACCGGAAATGATGAAAGGGAAATAAAGAAGTTGAAAGAAAAATTGTGTGCAGAGTTTCAAATGAAGGACCTGGGGAATCTAAGATATTTCCTCAGAATTAAGGTGTTGAGATCACAACAAGGAATACTCATCTGTCAGAAGAGATATATATTGGATTTTTTGGCAGAAACAGGAATGATTGATTGTAAACCGGCAGATACACCCATGGTTATCAATCAAAAATTGTTTATGAAGTTAGATGGAAACTTGCTGATAAAAATAGGTACCAACGAATGGTGGGAAAGCTGATTTACCTTGCTCATACTCGTCCTGATATTGCATATGCAGTTGGAGTAGTAAGTCAGTTCATGCATCAACCCCAAAAAGAACATATGGATGCAGTTCTTAGAATTATCAGATACCTTAAAGGGACTACTAGACATGGAGTTTTGTTTAAAGCGAATGGTCATCTCAATATTCAAGTATATACAGATGCTGATTGGGCTGGAGACAAAGGCAATAGAAGATCAACATCAGGATATTTCTCTATGGTAGGAGGAAATCTTGTCACTTGGAAGAGTAAAAAGCAAAAGGTTGTCTCTTTGTCAAGTGCTGAAGCTGAATTCCGGGGTATATCTAAAGGCTTAGCAGAAGCGTTATGGCTGAAGAAACTTGTGACAGAGTTAGGTTTTGCTCCAAGAGAAAGTATTTGAATCATGAGTGATAACGAAGCTGCTATTCAAATATAAGAAAATCCAGTCCACATGATAGGACCAAACATGTGGAGATTGATCGCCATTTCATTAAACAAAAACTTGAAGACGGGGTTATCAAGTTACCATTCGTCAAATCTGAAGATCAACTTGCCGATATTCTGACAAAAGCAGTAGGAACAACCATATTTCACAAATGTTTAAGCAAGTTGAATTTTGGTGATCCCACTATTCAACTCGAGGGGGAGTGGTAGAAGTAAAAGATTATGGGATCAGCAAGAATCATCATTTCCCAATATAAAAAGATCTCGACATAATTATATAACGGATGATAATCCATGCTCCACACAATTATAAACTTCAAAATTACACATAAGTTATTCATAAAACAATCAAAAAATAATTTTCATGTAAAGAACAATCATCAGTTGGTCTTGATTTGAAAAGTTCTCAAAGGTTCTCGCAAAAAAAAAAGGTTCTCAAAATAACTTTTCACTATATATATATAAGAAAATCAAATGATAACATGTGTTAGATGATGATTAACATTGTTAGAAGTAAAAGATTATGGGATCAGCAAGAATCATCATTTCCCAATATAAAAAGATCTCGACTTGGGCAGCAAACCAAAGAATTATTTTCTTGATTGTCTTTCCTTGATTAAGCTTATGTAATCGTGTATAAATTGATGGTCAGACAAATGTATTCATCATCATAAAATCAATATACACATATTTCAATTCTATTCCTTCTAATTGTCAAACATGTAGTTCAAATATTCAACATGAACCAAAGTTTCTTCTTTTCATCTAACCAAAAAATATATATATGTCATATTTTAAATTTAAAAAAGAGAGATGTAAATGCAAGCAAAATTAATTTATGAGCAAAATAAATTTAAAAGATTAAAACCTTTTGTAGAAGAAAAAATCATGATCAACCTACAATTGAGAACAAAATAAACTAAAAGAGTTAAAAAATATCAATTACATAGCAATTCAATATCAAATAATGAACAAACATGAACAAAATACTATAAATTAAATTAAAGTGATATAAAAAATTTTATGTTTCTTTTGTTGAGAATATGACCATGATTTTTTTTTTTTTTGATAGAAAGGAGCGGAATTAAATAAGGAAAATGATTAATAAAAATTTGTTTTGATATGAAAAGTTTTATGATAGATTTTAACTATAATTATCTATTTAATAGGAAAAAAGAAAAAATAAATCTA
Source organism: Erigeron canadensis (assembly GCF_010389155.1). NCBI lineage: Eukaryota > Viridiplantae > Streptophyta > Magnoliopsida > Asterales > Asteraceae > Erigeron > Erigeron canadensis. The sequence goes on from NC_057763.1 coordinate 4,222,590, forward strand.
GAAAAAAAAAAGAGTTAGATTAATTAGGACGAAGAATTAAGCCTAAGAACGAGAATTAGAACTGCAAATTATATCTCCAATATCCTCTTTTAGTTATATAATGAAATTACAAAGGTACCAGTTAATATAATAAAACCAAAAAGCATATTAAAATTTTTATGAAGATTGAAACTATGTAAATATGTAATTACTACTGGTAAAACTATATATATTATTGAGAAATAACTGAATACAGATGCACCAAAAAATTAATAATAGTAATTGAAAAATGCTAGCTCATTTCTTAAACTAACAACTAATTAACCATGACATTGATAATTTAAGTTAGAGTTAATTTCATTAAGTGCCCTTGTAGTTGTCGAAAATATCTCTTTCCACCCCGTGCTTTTTTTTCATTGCTAGGTACCCCTATGGTTCATGTTAATTTCACTACCTGCCCTTTTGGCTAACAAACGTTAATCTCTCACCGTTTACCTCCCTCATATAAGAGTATTTTTGTATTTTGCTTTTAAAAGCCCCCATGTGCATCATTTTATCCCTAAAAGACCCAATCTTTTTTCATCCACCTCCTTTTTAGATCCAACAACCAAAAGTTTTGTTCAACTTCAATCTCCAAACAAAACCCAAACAAATTAAATTCTAATCTAAATTTAATCATATAACAAATAAATATCATACTGAAACACTATTATTCCTTTGTTCAATTCCGATCAAAAATCTCATGCTACAAGAGAAAAAGCAGCCATAATATTTGTTTTTCTTTTCCATATCTAGATCTATATATATATATATGTACATATATATATATAGAAAATGATTTATGATGTTAACATATATATATATATATATATATATATCCTATACAATCTATAACTATACATATATATAAATTCACAATAGATAAAAGGAATCCTGGCGGTAGCAAGCAGCGACGGTGGTATTGTTTCCATCAGAAAAGTGTGTGTGTGTTTTGGGTAGTGTGTGTGTTTGAGGATTTTGGATTGTTATTGTTAGTGTGTTTCCATCAGAAGAGATCTGTTTTTTTTTTTTGTGTTCACTTTTTAAACTTTTGGTTGTGGTGTAAGGTAAGATAGATATGACTGAAATTTGGCCGTGGGTCTTTGCCTAAATCCAGTCCAACACATATATGATATTTTATTTTGGTCAATCAATAGTATAAGAAGTTGAAATGATTTATATACATATAAGTAGGTGTAAGATGATTATGGTGATTTGTTATTGTTAGATAGATTGAGAAAACTGGGTTTGATGAAAGAAAAAAGGGTTTGATCTAAAAAGAATATGAAAGAGGAATGAGATGGTCTTTTAGATGCATTAAGTACGAAAATACCCCTCATGTGCAATGCACATGGGGGTTTTATCGGTGAGAGACTAACGTCTGTTAGCCAAAAGGGCAGGTAATGAAATTAACATGAACCATTGGGGTATCTATCAATGAAAAAAAAGCACAGGGTGTAAAGAGATATTTTTGACAACTACAAGGGCACCTAATGAAATTAACTCTTTAAGTTTGAAAGTCCCTCTGCCACCGGATCAACAAGATTAAGTGACTAATATATAAGTGCGGAAATTCTTATATACTAGCAATCAACACAATATATGAACACGAACACAAATATGAATAAATCGGAACCGTATATTACTTCAGTAAATGCAATTACAAGTAACACACCAGGTTCGAAGTGTGAAAATATGAAAACAAAACGTCTGGAAGATTAAACCTTAAACATAAGGTTTAATCTCTATTTATACTAAAACTTACAGACTTAAACAGACCTCGAACTTCACGGACCCAAGCCCAATCTCGACCTGGAGCTCGACCTGGTCAAAGGTCGAGGTTGACTGGTCAAAGGTCGAGGTTGACTGGTCAAAGGTCGAGGTTGACTTTATTATACGCGAAAACTTAACGTTTATTACAAGTACATATTCAATAGACTCAAGACAAACTTCTATAATGATGTTGTCACCCGGAAATGCACCAACAGACTCCCCCTTGCCATCAGCATTTAGAAGTTTCCATCGATCTTCAAAGTCTTCACTTGTAATACATGGAGATAGTAAAGGAAATGCTCAATCAAGCACTCCTTGACTATTGCTATCAATAATGACAATCATTAGTTAAAAAATCTGCAATCAACAAATTTTCGTTAACTAATAATATTATGTCTACTTTTGGTAAGACTTGATCTTTATGCGCTGCACACTGATCTTCAAACTGCAAAATCTCTGTATCCTTATGACAATTAATAAATCCAATACTCAGATTGTAATTTTCCCCCTGAACAATACCAAATTAAGCTCCAAGCAATATTATCATGCCAAACATCATCACTTCAAAGTAATACAGACATCATTGCCTCCTCATGCAATTCGGATATCATCACTCCAGACATTATGCAAAATAACATAGCTCAATCTATTTTGATCTTCAAGCTTAACCGACATATGATAAAGAAGTTGAATCTCCAACAATCAGCATCGAATTTAATCAGCTCTCACAACGATAAGAAATTTTGTAACTTGAATTTCAAATATGTAGCACTCACAAGATCCATGTCTTCATGAATCCACCAATCACCTAAAGTCTTTCATATCAAATCTCCCCCTTAAGGTAAGCATCTCCAAAATACATAGAGAACCACTTAATCTGCAACCTCTTCACTAGTCACCAGATTAATCATCTCTACATCATTGGCATTAAATAAAGGTTTGATTTTCAGTTACTCGGCTACAAATGATTAACTTTATCACCAAAGCTTTTCGACAAAATCCCAAACACATGTTAAGCAAAGATCATGAACAGTTTACTCGGATTTTCAATCACGGTATTCAGTCTTCATCTGATTCATTTGAATCACCTAATCTTAAATCAGGCGCCTTTGATCCAAAAACTAAGTCGGACACATGTCACACAGATTCAAAACCAAAAAGATACCATGACTAAACCTTGTCGAAACACCATGATCTTCATTGCTACGAACATCCAAGAATTTTGCATAGAAAACATGGAAGCTTTAAATTTTTATCCCCCCTTTTTCTCTACAAAATTCTTAAAACAGCCTATATGTTTGTTTTTGGTTACAACACATCTCCCATTCTCATCTTCATCCAACGGTTGTTCACATATGCAATCCAGAGATAACACAGTAGCTCATGCCATAACAACATCATGACACAATTGTTCACATATACAATCAAGAGATAACCAAGTAGCTCCTTGCCAAAACAACCTTTTTGGCCTGGTCTTGAATTCCTTCTAAGATTTCTCAGACTCTTCTATAAAGGATAGAACTCTAGCCACCATTGATTCGAGTTGTCTAAATTTAGAACCTAAAGTTGATCAAGTTTTCAAGTCTAATGCTTTATTACAGAAATTAAACCAAAACTCAAAGAGTTTACAAGTTCAATATTCCAACAAGCTTAGGCCAAAACTAAATCAAGATTACCAGTTCTTGACAATTCGAAAAGTGATTAAATAGAATCCAAAGTTGATCAAGTTTACAAGTCCAAAACTGTCGATTAACAAATATCGAACCTAAACTCAAAAGAGTTTACAAGTTCAATATTTAGACAAGTTCAGAACCTAAACATAATCAAGATTTCAAATTCTAAAACACGTACTTTACTCGAACAAAAGATACGTATCTATATAGTGCACGAACCTTCGAACACAAAATACCAGAAGGTTGGTCGAGGTCGAGCTCGACCTGATCGAGATCAAGTGATGTTCCCATAACCATTGGAAAGTAGACTCATTTACGAATTCGTGGCCGCTTGAATCGTCAAAAACGGTGTTACGGTTTGAAAGTTATGGTCAAAACAAAATTAGGTCGAGTTTGACTAGTATTGGTCGAGCTTGAGGTCGAGCTCGACCTGGTCGAGCTAGGAGGTTGAGTCTGCTGGAAGGAGCGTGGTCAAGCTAGGAGAATGGTGGTCGAGCTAGGTGGTCGAGCTCGAGCTAGAAAAAAGGTCGAGGTCGAACTAAAGAGGAGGTCGAGCTAAGGAGGATGTCGAGCTAGGCTGGAGGTTGAGGTCGAGCTTGGGAGGTAGAGGTAGAGGTCGAGCTTGGCTTGTTCTTGATCGAATGGAGCGTATGAAGCTTTTCTTCACCAAAACCTTGAAGAATCGAAATGAACCACCTTTTATTGTTGTTGATACCTTAATCCAGAACCAAAAGAATAACTCCGTTGGCTCTGATACCACTTGTAAGTCCCTCTGCCACCAGATCAATGAGATTAAGTGACTAATATATAAGTGCGGAAATTCTTATATACTAGCAATCAACACAATATATGAACACGAACACAAATATGAATAAATCGGAACCGTATATTACTTCAATAAATGCAATTACAAGTAACACACCAGGTTCGAAGTGTGAAAATATGAAAACGAAATGTCTGGAAGATTAAACCTTAAAAATAAGGTTTAATCTCTATTTATACTAAAACTTACAGACTTAAACAGACCTCGAACTTCACGGACCCAAGCCCAATCTCGACCTGGAGCTCGACCTGGTCAAAGGTCGAGATTGACCTGTTCAATGGTTGAGTTTGACTGGTCAAAGGTCGAGGTTGACTTTATTATACGCGAAAACTTAACGTTTATTACAAGTACATATTCAATAGACTCAAGACAAACTTCTATAATGATGTTGTCACCCGGAAATGCACCAACAAAGTTATCTCCAATGTATGTTGTTGGCTTGTTGCTATGTCACTGCTAATGATAAAAACATGACTGATATATATAAAGACAATCCAGAAATGGAAAAAGCCAAAACCAAAATAGTGATGAAACTTGTAAATGAGAAACACTGATCAAAGGACAAGCTAAAGGGACAAGCTAAAACCATGAGGTACATTTGGACGTACTTCATAAATTGCAGCAAAAATTGATAACCGGTAATTAAATAAAAGAAAATGATTCATACTGCAGACTTTATCTAAGCTTAGGTATTGTCACTTTAAAAAAAGTTATAAATTAAACATTTGAATTTTTAAACATACATACCCCCCCCCCCCCAAATTTTACATAATCCCCTCTCTTTACTTAAGATCGGTACTGCATGTTTTACCTAACATTTTCCATTAAATAAACCATAATCCACTGCTTATCCATAATGTAGGAACATATCTAATTCACTCAACATATGTTTATGGGGTGTTCGGCTTGAATCCAAAACCTTATAAGGGTAACACTCCGGTGAGAACACTCTTAAAATAAGAACGGTAGGAACACCTTAAAAACATCATTTTGATGCATTAAAAGTCCATAAAACTAACATAGTGCAGAACTAATTATCTTTATTTAAGTGTTTAACAACACATTCATCCATCAAAATCGAAATAATCATGTTTTTTGTTTTTTGCATCCATCTTGGATGCATAATCATCAAAATGATGCATCCAACAAAAAACGTGATTTTTTCGATTTTGATGAATCAATGTGTTGTTAAACACTTAAATAATGATAATTAGTTATGCACTATGTTAGTTTTACAGACTTTTAATGCATCAAAATGATGTTTTTAAGGTGTTCTCACCGTTCTTATTTTAAAATTGTTCTTATTTGATTGTCTCCATATATATATATATATAGAGAGAGAGAGGGGAGTTATTGTGAGAACTAAAAAATTGTCGAGAACCATGAGAATTATATGATTGGGGATATTATTGTAATTTAATAAATGCAATGTAATCATATCGATGGAAAATAAGAACCCCTTTTTTCAGCTCATTTAGTTATTATATCATAATAGTTACAAAAATAAAATATCCCCCCTTTTCTTAGATCATTTCATGAATTTCACGATGTATTCAGTATATACTTATAAGTCACATGTGTTCATATCATATATGAAAGATACAAATACAGGTGCACCTCGACAGAAACATGGGTACTAACTGTTCAAGAGCAACATAAACCATATAGTTCAAACAATAACATGTGTACTACCTATCACATATCAAATTATATCAAGCTGCCACCGCTTGAAAAAAATATATGTACAACCTTTCTCTTCACTAACGCCCTTTTATTTAAGTTTGTCTTCCCTGGCTCCCTGTCATCCTGTTCCTTGGATCTGTTGTTGACATCCATAACAATCGTTTTGAGCCTTGGTGACTTTCTTAGCGTTTGTTCCACTAGTCCACGTTCTTTCATTTTAATTCCCCTTCCCTTATTTTCATCCACTAATTTGCTTCATTTCCATTTAATCTCTTTGTCTCTCTTTTGATCAGCTGCTCGTGTTCGTGTTTAATTCATTCTCTCCCATCTTATCCCAATAATAATTCTCTTATATCTGTTCGCATTGTCACAATAACAATATCATTTTCAGACGGGTCTTTAACAAATCACAAAACACTGTTGACATGTAGGCCATATGTATTTAAAGTAAACCAAACAGAAACAAAGCCATAACACATAAACATAATTTTGTTACAATGTGGCAGTGGAACACATATGTTTTAGTCTAATACAAAACACACATTCTAAAATCCAAACCTTATACGTAAACAATTATAACACATTTGTACCACATAAATATAGGTGGACTGACTGGTAGACGTATATGTACACCAGACCACACATGTGTCCATAAAATTAACAAACATGTGTACACTAGACCACACATACTATATTTACAACCGTTTACAAACATTTAGAAACACCTAACTCAAATATAAAGGAAAATTTTGAATTTAGTACTCCATACACGATACCTCAGTTGTACCTTCATCGGATTCGCTAGTCCAGTTTAACAGTCGTCCCTTTCTTATTGGTAAATTTGCTAAAGGATTCTGACATTCTTATCTTGTCGTTATGTCTGTGTCTTCCTACCGCTGAAAACAACGACCAGACAAAAAAGCCCCAATTAGTTGATTTAAGTAACGTATATATCGAAAAGGTTACAAGATCAATAAAACCTTTGAGATTAAAAAATACCTCTTTTTATATTGATGAGACGATTGTCTTCTATTTAAACTCAAAATAGGCATTTAGCAAATCTTTGATTGCTAGTTGATCGCACCAATTCACGAACTTTTTCTTGAAATCTTGATTTTGATTTGATTATTAGATCATATTGAATCTTCATAGACGAATTTTGGGGTTTCATAGGTATCTTTGGCTGGGAGAATTAATGGGTGGCGTTAATAAATTTGTTTTTTAATAATTTGTACATAAATAAACTCTATTTTTAATATTCCTGCTGTACCCTTTTACACATCCCACGTGTTTAGGTAACCAAATTTATTTACAAAATTGCCATTGATGTTATGAACCCTTGATTTAATTAATCTAATGGTTGTGATTAGTTCTTACAGTTCTCGACAAAATTTTAGTTCTCGTTTTATCTTTTGGCTATATATATATATATATATATATATATCATACATATGCCCCGTTCATTATCGATAGAGTTACAAGTGTGAAAGAGTACGGTCACCGAGTTTTGACACATTGACATGCTATCAACCAATTAATCAAGTTAATGCATATACCTATGCCAAAAGATAATAAAGCATGACAAGGTTGGTGTTATCCATACCAAAACTTGGTATTACAACCATCAAACTAAAACTTCGAGACTTATATTGTATAAGTCCCCATGCATGTCAGTTTTATGTTATTTTCCATATAAACCATATGTCTAACATGTGTTGTATGTATTTAGAACAAAAAAATGATCATGCATTAATTAAAATTAACCTAGATGCCTCTTATGAGAAATTAAAGCAAGGAAAAAGACCGATTCAAATTAAGTAATATAATTAGGAAACAAAGAAAATGAGGACGTTACACATATCAACCGCTAATTGTTTTGAGAATTAATGTGAGGACTGAGGAGACTCGGCTTTTATATACTAACCAATCTCGAGTTCGAATAAGATGGTGTTTGATAACAACTTAATCCATGAGTCATGACTTAATCTTAATTGCCTAAGTTGGAAATTATGTTTGCTTAAGACTTATCTAATAAGTCATCACTTAATTAAAAAGTACAACTAAAATATATTTTACATAATTATCTTTGATAACTACCCCACTATCCACTCCCTAATTCCTATCAAGGGCGTTATAGTAATCTTAATTATTCAGTCGGTTAATTCAGCACACAAAACAAACAACAATTATTTATTTACCGTCGTACTCGTTTCAGACACACTAAATTCAGGCAGACACTTAATCCACACAGCACTTAATGGATATAAAACAAACAGGCCCTAAGTCTATGAGTTTATTTTTATTTTATTTTTCCCTAGTATAGTAACTACCCAAAATCTAATAATTAATCTCTTATATAATCTTGATTTTTTTTATAACATCATCCAATAATATTTAAAAATGGGCAAAAAAAGAATAATGAAAACTTATTCCAAGATATTGTGACTTTAAAATATTTTGGGCTAATAGGTTCTAAAGGTATCTTACTCGTCGACTTTTACTATGTAAAGTATCGTCCCAAAAAACCTCCTAATCTAATGATAAACATGTAATATATTCTTAATTTGGGATTAAGAATACCACTTAAAAATTTAAACGGTTTTGTCCGCTGGAAAACTTCAAATGCAGATCACATCTTCAATACTTCGAATTAGAACACGAACGTTTCACCAAAATACTCAAAATCATACCGTGAACAAACTCTCTGCAACAGAAATCGAAAAAAAGGTCGCCGGAAAAAATGGTGATTCGCCGAAAAATTCACCGGAAAAGTTCAAATGCATATATTAAGTTTGGTTATCCTGTATCCTGTAAATTAAAGATCTAATAATAAAACTAAGTAGAAGAGTGATCGAAGTGCAACATGGAAATTTAAAAGTAACCCCCAGTTGACTTTACAAGTCAACGAAACATGTAGAAAATGTTTTCGCGGAGCAACTTTGAGATCGAATAACTTATAACCAAAACGAGATCTAATGAATCCGTTGCCACATGTGGATTCTTTGTAACCCAATCTATCAATCTACTTTTTGTAACAACGTTTTTACCTTAACAATTATCTTAAAAACTAACCCGAAAATAGCGAAACACAAACTTTGTATCAAAGTGGCAACTTTGATCGCTTCTAACCAGTAACTACTTTGATCTACAACCAAACAGTTTTCACACATGTATTCTCTAGACCCCAATCTATATATAGCAACTAAGTAACAACCTTATAACCTTCATAATTGACCCGAAACCTAACCTGAAAACCTTACAAAAAACTCGTAACTAACTTTCATCGCTTGAAAATAAACGGTAACCAATTGCCACGAGACTTCATACACAGCTTGACTATAGCATAATCTAGATATCTAACCAAAGAAACAGGTTGTAATCCTCTCCAATCAAAGGTCAACGGGATCGAAAATCTTGCGAGAAACTAATAACTAGCTTATATCTTAAAAAATAAACGGTAATCAAATGCTTCGAAACTTAACACACTACTAAATATGACAATAACGAATCAACCCATGCCTTTAAAACGAAAAGTTAACGTGTATATTTCATGCTACACGGATCTAAAATTTCAAGACTCTAAAATGGTAACTCGAGCTATACTAAACCAAATCACAAGCCGTAACTTGCAAATAACTTTAATAACATTAACTAAGAGAAACACAGTGAATTTAAGCAATAATGATCTGAAATCTGAACGGAAAATGAAACGCAAGTTTAACTGGGTCACGTATGAACTTTACCAACTATAAAACTTAACAACTAGAAACTATGAGTGAGTGATCTGGTGATGATTATGAAGTGATTGGTGATGTGAAACGGAATGTTTGATCAGAAATGTTTGCGTTGCGGGAGCTTTTTATTCGTTCTGGCGAATCACCATGTTTTTCGGCGACCTTTTTATTCGATTTCTGTTGCTGAGGGTTTGTTCACGGTGTGATTATGAGTATTTTGGTGAAACGTTCGTGTTCTAATTCGAAGTATTGAAGCCGCAATCTGCATTTGAAGTTTTCCGACAAATTTTCCGACGAATCACCATTTTTTCCGGCGACCTTTTTATTCGATTTCTGTTGCTGATGGTTTGTTCACGGTGTGATTATGAGTATTTTGGTGAAAATTTCGTGTTCCAATTCAAAGTATTGAAGCTGTAATCTGCATTTGAAGTTTTCCGACAAATTTTCCGGCGAATCACCATTTTTTCCGGCGACCTTTTTATACGATTTCTGTTGCTGAGGGTTTATTCACAATGTGATTCTGAGTATTTTGGTCAAACGTTCGTGTTCTAATTCGAAGTATTGAAGCCGTAATCTGCATTTGAAGTTTCCCGGCGAATTTTTCGGCCAAACACACACAAAACAGCCTTTGGAAAACCGGATAGTGGTTTTGATACCCACATTAGATCGCGTTTACACACACTTGGTTTACATTAGGAGGTTTTTTGGGACGATACTTTACATAATAAAAGTCGACGAGTAAGATACCTTTAGAACTTATTAGCCCAAATATTTTTAGTAGATAATAATGGAAGGTTTAATTCTATTGAAATGGGAAACATATATGTAGAAAAATTGATTATTATAATATCATTTGGGAGTTAAAAGTATGATATTTGAGTTATCATTAGATTTTTAACATAGCTAATGTGATGTATATGCTATAATTTTTGAACAAACTATAGTTTTAAAATCGATTGCTCAAAATATATAATATAATAGTGTTCAACGTAACAAAAAGCTAAACACGTTTATTGTGGGTATCATTGAAAAATCAAATTCTACTCAATTAAGTGCCTGCATATTTGATTAGCTAGTTAAAAAATAGAAAAGGGATTGAAAAGGTAAATTATATTAAAAGGGATAATTACAATGTGGATAGTTTTTATTCGATGTGTATGGCCTTATAGGTGTTGTTTGGTCTAGGGTAGCTTTGACTTTTGCTTTAATCAAACCACAATTTGTTGGACCAATATCTATTTGTTCATCCAATCCTAGCAACTCTACTTAATTATCTCCTGGCACGCATATATCATTCTATTATAACCATAATTTTGTATATTGACTAGATAAATAATAATCATAATAATAATTAAAGATACTTGATCATGTATAACATTGCTATAATTCTATATAATATATATATATATATATATATATATATATATTTTAGGTAAAATATATTTTTCTTAATAGAAAATCATTATGCATCATCAAAATCATTGTATATCAATTTCTTTGTGAATCTTTGTACACCAATTTAACCATGATATAAGGGTCAAAATTTTGTCTTATTTGTTTTACTTCAATAATTGTTTTACAATACAAAGTCCTTATATATATATATATATATATATAAGTTTTATTTAAGAGGACATAATATCATGATGTATATATTATCGTATAATATAATATATTACATGTCTTAACGAGAAATAAATGTACTTTAATGCACTTCTTAGTTTTTTTCATAAAAAGAAACTAGTAGAAGAATATATATCTATATGAACTTACGAAAAGAAAAAAAAAAAGAAAAGAAAAGAGAAACAGCAACAGCAAGCTAAAATTGCATCAAAACTTTAGTTAGAAATATTCACACACTATAATACTAATTTAAGTTAAAGTATTAAACTATTGTAAGAAACAAAGTAATATCAATTTTTTAAGCCAGCTAAAAAAAAACAAAAACGTGATAACATTTATTTATAAAAATTAAAATTAAAAAATTAGTTGAAAGTTGAAACATAACGACTTTCTGTCCTTGTGTAGATCCCAAGTAAGATATTAACCGAAACAAAACCAAATTATCTATTTCATCTATTAAATTTGTTACAAAGGAATCCCATTTATATTATTGGTCTACCATCTCTCCTAAGTATCCACCTACCAGGCTTAAAATGACATTTTAGCAAATGCTCCCACTTTTCCTTTATAAGGTGTTTGTACTCCATTTCATTAAGCACAAAGCAAAACATTTCATTAGAACTTGCAATTAACTAAAGAGAGCTACATATATAGAGATGGCGGGTGCATGGTTGTGCGTGGCGGCGACAATGGTTGTGTTGCTAGCTTTTGCTCTTTCGACAACAGTAGAATGCCGTACTCGTAATTACAAGTTCAATGTGTGTACTTATAGTTAGAAAATTCTATAATTCGTTTAATTTTTATAATTTAATATTGGCTGGATAAAATTGATTACGTGGCATACGTCGACTGTTTAGTGACAACTTTTTTTTCTATGTTTTTTGCCACATAATCAGTTTTATCGACTTAATATGTAAGTTATCTAGTTGTATAATTTCCCAAAATTATATGACAAACAACTTTTAATAAATCAATTTTATTGATAACTTATGATTAAATTTTTCATGCATGCAGGTGGTGATGACGAATACCACAAAATTATGTAAAAGCAAGCCAATAGTAACCGTTAATGGTCGTTTCCCGGGACCCACAATAGTTGCCAGGGAGGATGACACCGTCACGGTCAAAGTGGTCAACCATGTTAAATATAATGTCAGCATTCATTGGTAAGTTTTAGTTTGAACTCATCAACTTTTTAATGTGCTAAGTTGAAAATTACTAACAAACATCATATATATGCACTTTTTAAGTTTAATAGATATTATTTTTTTTAACCGTACGCCACCAAACATGATTCACCGTCTTTATAATACATCATCCGGAATCACATGTGAGGTGTACGGAGCCTTAAATCCTTAATTAATAACGTGTAAATTAATTGGCAGGCATGGAATACGACAACTAAGAACCGGGTGGGCTGATGGTCCAGCATACATTACGCAATGTCCGATTCAGCCAGGGGGAGTCTACGTGTACAAGTTCACATTAACGGGTCAAAGAGGCACACTTTGGTGGCATGCACACGTCTTATGGCTAAGGGCCACGGTCCATGGCTCCATAGTTATCTTGCCTAAGCTTGGAGTCCCGTATCCTTTTCCTAAACCCAACAAAGAAGTTGTGGTTGTCCTAGGTACTTTTTAATTTTCAACTTTGTTCTGTTTTTTAGTCTAAGAATTCTTACAAGTATATTGATCGAATAAACATAGTTTCGACATAGTTGACGTTATGATAAAACTTTGAAATGCAGGCGAGTGGTGGAAATCAGATACAGAAGCTGTGATAAACCAAGCACAAAAATCAGGACAAGCCCCAAATGTGTCGGATGCTCACACGATTAATGGGAATCCAGGGCCTATGCCGAGTTGCTTAGCAAATGGTTGATATTTTGTATACTTTGAACATTTTTATTTCTTTCAATATTGTGTATATGGTTGCTATTTATTAAGTGAATCTTGAGTAACACATACTTTGAAATCTACTAAATCAGGGGGGTTCAAGTTACCTGTGGATGAAGGGAAGACATATATGTTAAGAATCATCAATGCTGCACTCAATGAAGAGCTTTTCTTCAGGATTGCAAATCATAAACTCACGGTCGTTGAGGTTGATGCAGTGTATGTCAAACCATTTACAACGGACACCATTCTTATAGCACCGGGCCAGACAACAAACGCTCTGATCACCGCTTCTCAAAAAGCTGGCAAGTACCTAATGGCAGTCTCCCCTTTCATGGATGCACCAATTGCTGTTGACAATTTGACTGCCACAGCCTCTCTTCGTTACTCTGGTGTTCTTACTTCCACTGCCATGAAACTTGTTGCTCCCCCACCTCAAAACGCGACTCCTGTGGCTAACGCTTTCATGAACTCCCTTAGAAGCTTGAATTCCAAAACATATCCGGCTAATGTCCCATTAACCGTTGACCATTCTTTATTTTTCACCATCGGGTTGGGAATCAACGCTTGCCCAACGTGTGTTAATGGTAGTAGAGTGGTAGCAAGTATTAATAATGTCACGTTTGTCATGCCTACAACCGCGCTACTTCAAGCACATTACTTCAACATAAGTGGGGTGTTTACAGATGATTTTCCTAGTAAACCATTGATGCCTTTTAACTATACAGGCTCACAACTAACAAGTTTTTCCACAAACACGGGTACAAAACTATACCGCCTTGCATATAATTCAACGGTCCAACTTGTTTTGCAAGACACTGGGATCCTTACCCCAGAAAGTCACCCCATTCATTTACACGGATTCAACTTCTTCGTCGTGGGAAGGGGTATTGGAAACTTTAACCCAAATAAGGATCCGAAAAACTTTAATCTTGTTGATCCTGTTGAAAGAAATACGGTTGGTGTCCCAACGGGTGGTTGGACTGCTATTAGATTCAAAGCCGATAATCCAGGTACAATATCTCATTTTTCTGTTTCTTGACCATCATAATTCCATGCTTAATCATATAAGTTTTTACTAACTTTGTATTTTAACGGAAATTTGGGTCACTAGCTAACAGGTTATTTTGGATTAACTAAGATACTTCTTTTGTATGTAATTTGATCTCAGGTGTATGGTTTATGCATTGTCATCTTGAAGTACACACAACATGGGGACTCAAAATGGCATTTGTTGTGGACAATGGAAAGGGCCCAAATGAATCTGTTATCCCACCTCCAAGTGATCTCCCCAAGTGTTGATCCCATGTTATTATTGATTATAGAATTATGGAGTTCTTTTAAGTAGCCCCATTTAAAATGGGTTGCTTAGAATTAAATAAACCTAGCCAAATTACTCTTGGTTTTGGATTTGGATCTAAACCCATTTTTCCTGTTTCCCTTTCTAAAAGTATATGAGTTGTAAAATGTGTCAAGGTAATTATTATTGATAAATTTGTAAGTATATAGGTACTAAGAGGGTATTTGAATGTACTAATCCAAAAATAAATATCAATAAATTCATATTTTTTGATTATTAGCAACCCTTTTTCTTTCAGAAGCCAACTAGGGTATCATTAATACCCATACCAAAAATTCTAACCCGCCACAAATGGGTTTTAAGTCATGTAGGTCATCTTATTTGGATTTTGGTAGGTTATGTGGTTAACCCCAAACTTTTTATCGTTTGGTATATGGATTAAACTTATAAATATTTAAGTGACCTGAATAACCCATTTGTACTTTATTTGATATTTTATATAGGCTTTTATTTTTGTTCTTTGGCATTGAGTTTACAACTTTAATATAACTTACGCATACCGGTGTGATATGGCAACGATGATGGTAACGACAATGTGAAGGTGGTAATGGTGGCAGCGACAGATGGCTATGGGTGGTGGGTGCGGCGGTGGGGAGGTAGCGGTGGTATGGTTGTGAATCTAAAAGTAATTAATGTTAAAGAGAGTAATGTAACTATTTTAAGAGTTACGAATCTATGTGATAGATTATTTAATTAAGAATATGATAGATATGTTAGGTGAAGAAGTTTACATTAATGTATAAAAGGGATGAGTAGTTTATGTACATAAGTTGATTATTTACCAATAAATTAAAACATGATTGAGTTGTTTTTGAAACGACATGTGGTGTAATCTTTGATTGACACGTGTTCTTTTAATTTATCTTTTTATTAAATTAGCTTTTATAAGTGTATATAGATTCAAAATTTTCTTATTAGACTTAGAACTAAACTCAATTTCCTTATTACACGAATTAGAATTAAACTATAACTTTTAGCTTATTGATATAAAACATATTATAACCTAATTTGATTGATCGTTTTCTCATTCATAAAGTTGTTCTTTTTTTTCTCAATTATTCAACTTCTATTACTTATATTACTTATAATAAATTAATAATATGAACACTTCAAAAAATTGAGTTTACGATCCGAAATCACAAGGCTATTTGTCGTCATCCTCTATGCTTACAATTTCCGATTTTGATGTGATTTTAAAATTTTAAGGTAAATCCAAAACTTTAACTAAACATATATTATATTTATCATTACTGTTTATTATAAACTTTGTTTCGAACATCGGTTTATATTAACCAAAATTTATTTCAAACTCATAAATTATGTATGAGGCATATTTGAATTTTTTCATGATGCAATTTATATAGCAATCGTTTGTGGGGGTATTAGTTTGAAATACAAAAAAAAAGAGAGAGAGAGAGAAGGGATTGTTCTTAAAAGCAAAGATGATTTATTATTAGTATCAAAATAAGGTTAATTACAAGGGGTGACACGTCAATTTTATCTAAGTTAATTTTGATATCCAAAATCCGGCTCAACTTGAATAACCCATTTTCTTTTTCTCGTTGGTAATTATAAGTTAAGTTATAATTGTTAAAATCCAAATAACCCGCCCAAATAACCCAAAACCCGATAAACCTTCACCAATTAGAAAAAAAATGGAGAGTAGAATTTAAAACGTCCAAAAAGTAGAAGAACGACTTAACAAATATTTGGTGAAATGTCATAACAATTAATCAAGTAAAATGTAGACTATCATATAGTATATCACCATCCCTTTGCCTAACTCTAAAGTCTAGAATATCTTAATTAAATCGAAATTAATTAAGGAGGTGTTTTACACATGCACCAGAAAACCCAAAGTCATAAATATGAATACTGTATTAAAAAACAACTAATTATATCAATCAATAAAAAATAACATAAAAATGATATGATCCAAAACTCGATCTACCAAAAACATTTCCTCCGAAAATTTGAAGTCTAATGAACAAGATCCGAACACTACTAATTGATACGAACATAATTAATACTGATAACACACAAAAATCCAAGTCCTAATGAACAAAGTTTCGATCGAACATAAAAATATATTATTCAAGGCTTGTCCCGGGCTTGTTCACGTTCATCATCGAAATATCTCTTCCAAAACCAATGCTTCTTCCAAACCTTGTCGTTCATTTCGTCTATCGACACCCCTTTGGTCTCGGGCAAAAAGGCTATAGCGTAAATAAGCATGATCACGATCCACGCACAAAAGAAGAAAAAGATCGCGGCTCTCATATGACAAAGCATTGTGAGAAACGCTTGCGCGATGAGGAAAGTGAATATCATGTTCATGCTAACAGCAACAAAGAAACCGGCTGTTCTTGTCTCGAGTGGGAATATTTCGCTAGGGATTAACCACCCTAAAGGGCCCCATGACCACGCGAACCCTGCTACGAATACACATATCAACGCGAGCACCACGTATGAGTATGTCTTTGGTATAGAACCTGTAGTTTTCAACATTGATGCTAGTATACATCCTGATGCAACCTGCATACAAATTTAATTAATTAGTTAACACACACACAAAAAAAAAAGGTTCTAAATACCAAGAGTACTAAAACAGGTCATTTTTTCAATTTTTAAAACTTTATAGTGTGAATTATTTTGATCAGAAACATGCTGTCACAGATTAACTCTATATCTTCACAAAATAGTTTTCAATTTGGATAATTATAAGATTTGATTGAACAATAGGAAATATATCACAATTCAACACATTTAAATGAACCTTTTTTTTTTACCTGAGCAATAAGCATTTGGATGGCAGCTTCAATAAGCAAAACCCTTCTTCCAAATCTATCAACAGTAAAAACCGCAACCAATGTAGCAAACACATTAATGACCCCAGTCACAACAGCGGACAGCAGAGACGCGTCACTATGAAACCCCATAGTCTGAAACAGAACAGGTGCATAAAACATGATCACATTGATACCAGTAAACTGTTGGAATATTTGAAGAAGTGCCGAGGTTATAAGCTGAGGACGGCTTCTTCTCTTCATCAAGTTCTTCCATGGGCTTTTGATCTGTTTGGATAACTCTGTGGTGGCTACTATTTCATCGTATTCTTTCTGCACGTCTTCAACCCCTCGGATCTTTCTAAGAGTGACCAACCCGAGTTCTGGCTTTCCACGCTCAATGAGGCTTGTGGGCGTCTCAACGATTGCCAAGGACCCAAAGGCTAGAAATAGAGCTGGGACGGCGGCACCACCTAATGAAATCCTCCACCCATATGGGTGGCCCGAGGTGAAATAGTTTACTATGTTTGCAAATAGGATCCCTGAGGTGACTAACAACTGGAAGCAGACGTTTAGCCCCCCTCGGTAGTTTGGTGGTGCAATCTCTGATATGAATAGCGGCACAGCCTGCAAAAATATCGCGATAAGTTACCTAACTCGACATACTATACATAATCTAATTAATTAACCAGGATAAAACCTTTACATATATATTTCACATATTCACTCAAATGAAAAGAGTAATGTCCATAACTTTATTTCATACTATGGTACTTCTTCCTACTAGTGTGGACACTTATTAAAAATCAACAATTATAACTAATCTTACCATAATTAAGAAATTCACTAATTTGACACTAGTCTAGGTTTCTATAGAATGACACTTATTTTAATTACTTGAAAACTTTAATGTTAATGAATGATTGTTATTTACTTAATTATGATAAGTTTAACTCAAACCTTAGAGATATGATAATTAGCAAAATCTGTATCTATACATATTATAACTTTAATGACAAAAGAAATGTTATATATATTAGTATAAGGGTTAAGTATCTGGAAGTGTAAGTAACTTTTACATTTTTTCAATTGTGTGAATGTAACTTTCATTTGGTTCATTGTATGCAACTAACCCGCTAAATTTGAACGATTAATGTAAAATCTTAAGGTTGACCAATCAAAAACTTCTACGTGGCAGCTCATATGATGTGTCACGTATACACTTTTACATTAATCGTTCCATTTGGCGGGTTGATTACATACAATGAACCATATAAAAGTTACATTTACACAATAGAAAAAATGTAAAAGTTACTTACATCCCCAAATACTAAACCCTTAGTATAATCTTTGAACTTGTTACTCTTAGTAATTTAATTACCTGGTTACCAAATCCAACTCCAGCACCGAGAAAAATCCGTCCAAAGATGAGCATCATGAGGTTCATGGCAGCGGCATTAAGAAGTACCCCGATTAGAAAGAATATAGAAGCTAGTCGTATGGTGATTCTGCGTCCATATTTTTTGCAACACGAGGACGCGATAAGACTAGAAACTACGGCAGCAAGGTAGAGAGACGACGTGAACAGTTGGAGGAGCTGATCATCAAACTTACAATAGTTGTTTTCTTTGGCATGATGTTTCCTTTCAAAAACCGTTGGAAAAAACTTTTTCAAGAACACATCCATGGATGTCACTCCACCTACATGTACAATTCATAGTATAGTAACCACATTGTTATACATTAACAACAAAACATAACTTTTATAGATATAAATATGTGTGCCGAGGCTATAAATATGTGTGCCGAGGCTGGGGTTCCCCATTACCCATTAGAAAAGAAACCAAAAATGGATTTATATATCTTTATATAATCATTTCTCAATAAATCCAATATGCAATGTACAATAACTCAATGTTATATAATGAATAAATATTTCTCAAAAAAAAAATATATGGATCTTGGTTTTTATGGTTTTTAACATGCAAAAAAAAAAAAATGGTCATAATGTATAGATTACCTGAAATACCGATATCGTAACCAAACATAAGGCCACCGCATGCGGCAATGATGGAACAAACGACAACTTGACCGGTGAGCTTAGCCGGAATGTCATGGGCGGAACCTCCATTGACGGACATAACTTGGGCAGGCATAATGGTGGTGTGGAAATGTGTGTATGTGTACGTAAAGAAAGGTTGTGTTTAGTTTGTTTTTAGAAATAAAGTGCCTTATTTATAGATCATAGTTGACACTTTCAAGTGATTTTATCCGAAGTTTTATATCTTATATCCCTTAAATGTCTCTATTTTTGTTATACATTCATCCATTATTTAATCCATAGAGAGGTTACTTCGGTCAATCTTTCTAATCTCACACATGCATTAGATTTTAGGTGTGTATGCATTTACAATTTCATCCCTTCAATTTTCACTACTTAATTTATATACTATACTAGTGTTCAAGCCCCCGTCTAATGGACGGGTAGTTTCAAAGTATATTAATCAAAACTAAAAAATTGAAATTCAATAATAAATAGTCAATATATTAAAATAATCATAATCTTACTCATAGCAAAATTTGACTTTTTACCTAAAAGCTTATAGAAAGATATAATCGTAATTATTAAGTATACACCATCAATGAGCTACATTCAAAACGATATCAAAATAATCAAAGTCATATTAAAGTAATCAGAAACCTACTAATAGCAAATTTAGACTTTATATCTATAAGTTATAGAAAGATATAATCGTAAATCCTAAGAGTTATTATAGGTTACAAATATAAAATTTAATATATAATATTTAGATTAGTTAAGTCATATATCACAACTTAATCAATACGAAAGCTAAAGAAGAAACATACGAAAATTAACTCCATATAAATATTGATTTCAGTTTACCTTTTTTTTCAACTTTAATTAAATAAAAAATTTACAGTTTCTTATATTCTAAAAGTGTAAACTATATAATTTGAAAAAATACATACCAATTCATCAACAAAGACCATCTCGAACTTTTAATTTTCTTCGGGTTGTTCCACTCCGAAACAGTCCATACATGCACAACACGAAGTCATAAATAATAGTTAACATGTGTTGGCTTAAGATCTTCAACATGAACTAATGTGGTCATATTTTTTGTTGTTGATGAAAAAGCGATAACGAATCTATAATGGATAACAAACTAAATTAAAAGAAATAACAATAACAACAACATAATAACTGAATGTTAAAAAATATAATAATGATTAATTATGTGCAAAGTATATAAAGAGAAAAACCCTTTTGTAGTTGATCGTAACTTCTTTTTTGTGGTCGTACGTGAGTTATATTATAGATTACCAATAAAACCGAAAAGTGTAAACTAATTATTTTTAAATTGGGTGGAATTGTAAATTGGTGATGGAACACCAAAAAGTGTAAATTAATTATTTTTAAGTATAAATTGGTGATGGAAAACCAAAAGGTATAATTAATTATTTTTAAATTGGGTTAAAGTGTAAATTGGTGATGGAAAATCAAAAAGTGTAAGTTAATTATTTTAAATTGGGTTAAAGTGTAAATTGGTGATAAGAAAACCAAAAAGTGTAAATTAATTGTTTTAGATTGAGGTTAAAGTGTAAATTGGTGATGAAAAATCAAAAGGTATGTGATTGGTTAATAAGCTATTAGGGCAACTATGCTTTAGTATAATAAAAGATTAGAGTATTAATAAGGATGGAGGATTAGGCTAAAGAAAGGAGATTATGGGTGCCA
The DNA here is from genome assembly GCF_010389155.1 of Erigeron canadensis. Taxonomy (NCBI): domain Eukaryota; kingdom Viridiplantae; phylum Streptophyta; class Magnoliopsida; order Asterales; family Asteraceae; genus Erigeron; species Erigeron canadensis. The sequence continues at coordinate 4,243,718 of NC_057763.1, forward strand.
AGTGTACCCCCAATCCTCTATTTTAGTTATATTATAGATTAGATCTTTCTACATATACAACAAAAAAGTTTTTAATTTCAAAGTGGAAAATGTACATAAAAAGTAACAGTTTAATTCAAATGTCAAGAATGTTATATAATAAAAAGCAAAATAATGTAATAAAAAACAAAATAATGTAATAAATGGATACTAGAACCATATATCCTCCGTCATCTTTTGCAAGATTTCTGTATATACTCCATTTGTTTAATTTAGGATTGTTTTCATATGCTTCGATAAAAATTAAGACTCCTAATTTGAGTGACAATTTTTGATTGAAAGACATAATAAATCTTAATTAAAGTTTATATTGGTGAGGATTTAGGATAAGGATATAGAGTTCAAATACTGTTATATAATTATATTAAATATTTATATTTATAATCTATAATTATCTAATATAATATAATATTGTACATATTGTGTAAAGTGTCAATTATTAGCATTAGGATACATATTTGTAGTTTTCTTTTTTTTTTTTACTGTTTTCTAGTAAGGTAATATTTATCTTAAGGTTTTTTAATTTTTAATAACCACATATTTATCATTATGAGGTCGATGTTTATATGTATATATATTTATGTATTTATATAATAATAAAAAATCATAAAAGTCAAAATTGAAAATTTTAAGAAATCAAAAGATGTGATTGGTTAATAAGCTATTATGGCAACTACGCTTTAGTATAATAAAAGATGTTTATCATAATAAGAATAACATGTTATAAAAAACGTACTAAGCATGATAAGAATCTAGCTAATAATAATTAACTGATTAAGAACAAGATTATAAATATCTTTACCTCTTTAAATTGCTTTAAATAGTCGACTTTATTTCAAAAGCTGTCATAATAGGTGATATTCGATATTCATATATTACATTCGCAAAAAGTTTATCGATAAATCAACTATAAATGTACCAGTCTTTAGTACATATAGTCTACTAATTAGTAACATATACTCTTTCGTCCCATTAAATATAAATATATTTTTTAGTTTTCATATTTTTATTTATAAACTTTGATGATCTTAAATATATTTTGTGTTATATAAATTTGATAAAAGTTATACTTATAAAAACACTTTTAAGCACAATTAATTTATATAATTTTTATTAAGTATTATTAAACACAAACAAATTTAGTTAAGTTCAAGGTTAAAAAGTTTAAACTTTGAAAATTAAAAAGATAACAGTTATCGGACATAAAAAATATGTTTTCTAGAGCTATTTTTGTTTATCAACATTTATCTTCATGTTGACACTACAAATAATGTTGCATTTGTTCACACTTTTAGTTAGTGTGAACAAATTAAAAATTTTGTCACGTTTTTATGTGTGTAAATATATATATATATATATATATAAGTGTGTAGAAATTTATCTACACTAACAAGTGTGTAGAAATAAAAGTTCACACTTTTTGGTGTGGATTTTTATAATTATTTTGTAATACTCCATTTGTCCATACTCACTAAAAAGTTAATGTGTACAAATGGGGTGTTACAAAATAATTATAAAAGTTTACACTAAAAAGTTATAAAAGTTAGTGTGAACTTTTAGTTCTACACACTTTTTAGTGTAGATAAATTTCTACACACTTTTAAATCTATATATTTTTACACACATAAAAGCGTGACAAAATTTTTAATTTATTCACATTAACTAAAAGTATGGACAAATGCAACATTATTTGTGGTGTGACGTACATAAACGTTGTGTTGGACACCTTTCTCATAATATAAAGTTTAGTGATCTTCTCCTTTACCGTTTCCTAACTTGTAGATACCAAACAAAATATCTAAAACAATTTAAAAATTTACATATATATACCACTAAATATTTATTATAAAAAAAAGAGAAAAAAAAAAAAACTATCTTACTGTACTCGTATTCTTAAATTACTCCCAATGCTTAAGGTTTAACCCATATGCCTATAAGATTTAAGGAGAACTTTCAATTGGCAAATTTAAAAACATATATTAAAATTGGATACATTAAACTATATAAGAGGTAATATTTAAAATAATTATTAAAACAAAAAGGGCTAAATTAAGAAAGTTCTGCTCAATTGAGAATTAAAACAAGTCGATAAACAAATTTGTATTTCACTGTATATTCTGACGTGGACATGAGTTGTTCTTTTTGAATAAAAAGTCATAGGTTAGAATCTGAATTTAGTCTTCCTATTACCTTTATCTTAGGGTTATCTGTTATACTTTTTCAGTAGTATTTACAATTAAGTGAGTTATTCTAGTAACAAAAATTGGGTCGACTTTTCAAAATGAAAATTTCATCTCAAAATTTTGTTGTCACACTCTTAACAACTTGAAACAATATGATATTAATCTTTTATGATATGATTACACACCAAATTAGGGAATAGTTAGATTTAAAGTTTGTTTGAAATAAGTATTTGAAATTTATACAAAGTATTTTGATGAATTGATTGTCATTGTTGTAGTGTTGTTGTTACTAATATTGTTTAGAAGGGTTGTTGAAATATAACGTAATCATAAGGTATAAAGTTATAAACTTTTCTAGCTTAAGACCTCAAGTTGGCCCAAACTAGCAAGTGGTTAAAAACCGACTCAAACCAAAAAACCAAATAAAAATAGACTCAAACCAAAAAAACGAAACCAAAAACCAATGATTTTAATTTTCAAAAACCCAATTATAACGATTCGGTATTCGGTTTTAGTCAGAAATAAACCGACCAAATTGAACTGTACTCACCATTAGCAATCACATAAGTTGCCACTTGTAAGTTTTTGATTGATTGAATACATACAATGCATAGAATTTGAAAGTTCAATACATACAATGCATAAGATTAATGTTTGATCCACACTATAACAATTCGTGGAAATTTGTTTACATTTAGAATTACTAATCTCTCAAAAGTATATTCAAAGTAGTTGTCAAATATGATCACTAAAATACATTATCTTCATAATGATATAACTCACTAAATGGTCTAGTGGTAAGGAAGTCTTTTTCCTCATATAAAATTAAGGGTTCAAATCCTACCTTATTCATATATGAAGGTGACCAAATATATTTAGATTCTACTTATGGTGGATCTAGGTGAGTTTTTCAGTCCAGATTTCTGGATGATAGGGCTTGAATATTTGTGAAGTCTGACTAAGACAACGTATCGTATGTTAGACCTTGCAATATTCGCAAATAATTCAGATCTTAAAAAAAAAAAAAAAATTTTTTTACTATATATGGATATAACTAACTATGAGTCTATAACCAGATGTCTAAGTTATGTAAAGATATTGTAAAATATATATGTCATGTAATGAAATTTCAAATCCTAATTGTTGAATGTACCTGACCACTGAAAAACTTACACGTGGCAACTTCACAAATATTCAAGCCCATATACGTTATGACTTTTCTTTTTAAATATAGCCTAATAGGCAACAATGAGATACCGTATCCTTAGGATATGTAAATATCACCCTTGAACATCGATCAAAAACTAAGAAATTTGAGAAATTCTGTAAATCTGTTAAAGTGTAAAAGGGCATTTGTGTGACTAATTTCCTAGCAAAAGAATGATGAGGTGGCACTAAATGGTTGACTGGTCAATGAGTCAACAGGATACCTTACAAAATGAGCTGCTGCTAAATACGAGTCTGAAGCAAAACTGAGTCATCCACTAAATTGTCTCGTTTTCATTTTATTTTGACTCGACTCATGACTCGTACAAGTTTGACAACTATGACTATATCTTAGCTATTACGAGTAATATTAAAGATGGTCAATTTGGAAGGTTTTTTACTTCAAAAATATTACTTATCTATCTATAATTTCATTTCACTTTCAACTTTCAACATTAATTTTTAATTTGACAATTTATCAAAACCACATTACACCAATAACCTACACTACTCTCCGTCGCTGCCGGTACCACCACCAATCGCCGCCATTGCTGCGCGCTGTCACCATCTGACACCGCCACCACGACTACCGCTATTACATCGCCACTGCCATTACACCGCTACATAGTGCGGGGAGCGTTCTAGTAATATTATAATACATACCACATTTATAATAAGTTTCATACCAAATCATTTTGTAAATTGTAACTAATTAAGCATATGACTTGTACCTAAGTCAGCCCATTAGTTAATAAACCACATATCACACAAAGACCAAGGTTAAGATTATTTATCCCAGAATACAACATAGTGCATAGTAATATAGTACATTACTACAGTAGGAAAACTTAAACAAGGATCAAGCAGGATAAGTAACTGGATCTCTAACAACTTCATACACAAACCGAATTAACATCAGTATCCCTATGCGGATGGCAGAAATCCTAAATAAAGGACCAGTAAGACTAGGCTTCCATATACGAAACGCGATTATTTGGGCTACCAAGAAGAAATCTTGAATATCATGAACTGTTAGCCAAAATACCTGCATTACCAATCTCAAATAAACATCTTTCGTGTAGGTAACTTCGCCTAGATAGACAGAGATACCATTTGGAATCAGCGTGAGGAGAAAATAACACACGTAGATGATAAAACAAACCAGAATGACCTTCTTCTCACTTGGACTCGGTTCACCTCTTTCACTAAGTACTTTCCTAGATTTCAACACTGTTTGACCGATCCTGGCCATGAGGATCATAGTAACAAGAATTAGAAATCTTGCAAGATAATCAAGTATGTCTAGATATCGTTTGTAGCTTTGATGATCATAAGGCCGGTTCATGTAATGCTGAGATTCTGATGACTTGATTATAACTTCTTTGCTATAAATCAAGGTAATTCCATATCCAATTATCCACAAGGCTAACATGAGAAGAGATATATAAGGAACTGACTCACTTGATTTCTTCATGTGCTTCATTTGGTTCAATATGTGGGCAATGTAGACCATAACAATAACAACCCGAAAATACCCTTCTAAGATTTTACGAAAGATGACATTTTGTTCATGATGTTTGTCATGAATCATGAAGGTATGCAATTGTACTGTCTTGAACTGGTAAATGTCAGTATCGTTTCTTTGGCTAAAAATGGTGATTTTTGCAGTTGGATTAATCAACCATCTTGTGTTTACAGCAGAGTACTGGATGGTAACTTCAATCTTACAATCTAGTCCTCTTTCAAGATCCACATGATCATAGTCTACTTTCCTGCAGCCAATTAGATAAAGCTTACCTACGCGCTGATCATATACACCCTCAAGATATAACTTTGAGACGTGTCGGTAGGAAGCTTCATGCTGTTTATACGGATTTTCTATCAACTGGAGATTCAGTGATATATTGAGTACTTCATGGTTAGAAACTTCATAGAAAAGGCTGTCATTTGTTCTGAATAAGGGGCCTGATGATAGAACTTCTATTCTAACAAAAGTTTCTGGGCTTGAAAAAGTGTCAATCTTTAGATCATCTGAGAGGCGATTTGATATATTAAAGGTTTCATCTTTTTCTTCCCCAAGGACAGGATAACTTAAAAACAATCCTCTGATGTAAGTTATCAAACGAGGTTCTTGAATTCTTTCTTTAAACTCGATGGCCAAACCACTCTTTGAGTAGTTGTACGAAAGATAATCACTACGATACGAACCACCATTAAATAATCCAGGGGAAAGCATCTCGAGTCCAATGAACACTGGGTGAAATGCTTTTGCTTCATTTTTCAAACTAAATATGCATCCAGAAACTACACTTCTTTGCTTGCTTGAGAAAAACTTGGGAAGGTAAAGTATTACCCCCGTGTCACATTTCACGAGATCTGGACCAAGACATCCTGTCATAGAGAGGATTCCAGTAGAGGAACTCCATGTTCCTCTAACTGATAGAGTCAATGTAGATAGACCCGTTCTACGTGCTGCCACATGTGGTTCTATATTTGCAGGGTACAGTCTTAACACCCCAGAGACCATCTGTTTCTTGCATATGATTTTGTGAAAGATAACTCTAAGATTCTCGTTGTTCCTATCAACAAGCTTAATCTCGTTCCTGAGAAGAAACGGGCCAACTGTGTCCTGGAACCCATTTTGACCACCAAGTTTCAGATTTGGCATAACTCTATACGCCTGGAGTTCAAAATACTTGAGAATCCTACACAACTCTGAGTTGTTAAATTTGTTGACACGATCTTCTAAAATTGCATCTTCGAGTGGATTTTGATCGAATTCCAAGTTGAGCTCATCAGAACTACTAGTATAGGATTCTGGAAGGATACCTAACTGTGAAGTAATGCAAACCTTATCAAAGTACTCAAAATCTTCCTTTTTGTTCAAACTCGTCATTTCTCCATGGATTCGGCTAGTGGATACAGAGACGTTTTTTGGGTATTTGAGAACAAGCAATATCTGGTCATTTGGGTGCAAGATGACAGGCTCTTCATTGTATGTTGTGTCTATATCAGAGATATATGATGTCATATATTCATCTGAGAATCGGGTTGAAACTTTCTTAAATGGAAAGGTCGAATTTCCCAATAAACAAATTAGACGATCACCTCCATTACCTTCTGTTTCAAGATAAACACCTTCAAAGTCAACTCTAAGAGCAGACATACCAGGAGTCTTGTGAAACTTCAAGCCTGGTTCAGAAATTACCGTGCTATTTCTGGTTATACCAATAGAGAGAACGCCGCTGATGCTTACAGTGTTCATGGGCTGGTTAGGTGCACTCGAACTAACATTTTGAACCTCAAAGCTCACAATTTTCAATGGGGAGATGAAGGATGACGGGGAATGTGGCATATCGCTATCATCAAAGGGCATCAAAGTTGCCCCGTGAGAATCCTGCTCCCAATCTCCATTAAAGAAAGAAAGTTCATTTTTAAGCATAGAAACCCTATTACTATTATCATCATCGGGTTTTAACTCAGAAGCCAATGATATATAAGTGGTGCAATGTTTTTCTATTTCGTTTGAACGACTGTAGTTATGAAGCAGCGATTGGTCATTAGGGAATGCAAAGTCATCATAAGACACTGCATAACCGAAAGCAAGCAACTTTAGCAGGGTGGCCCAAACACTTAGAGCTTGGATTCTCATAGTAACCCGTTACTAGGTGCTAACTGTATAAATACTATGTTGGGATATGGAAAGATGAAAAATGCATATACGTACAAAGACTATATATGTATAAAATAAGAGAATTGGGGTTGGAGTTAATGGGAAAATGTAATTGTTGAACTCAAGTTCATAGAAAAGGAATTGAAGGATGGATTATCAGACTTGTTTTTGATGGTTGACTCAAGATCCAAGTTCGTTGAAACACGTACACAGAGAAACACTAGCTATTTACTGTTAATTATTAGTGTTAGGTAACATTTGATTCATAATAACATGACTAAGCACATGCTTAGATTATGATTTGGTATGTCAAACAGTTGACTTATTTTAAGAATAAAAAGTGGGTTAGAACATGTTACAGTCTCGTAATGGAGGAAGCTCAAATACAGTTAATTCTTCTGTTCATCATTATTATAACTAGGGCAAATCCAGGTATTATTTAAATAAGGGTTGAAGCATTTCGTAGGAACAGGTTGCATACAGGTACTGATTTCGAACTTTCTGTAAATGTTTTACTAATTTTTAGGTAAGAATAGAGAAAAAGAAATTAGAAATGTACCATCAAGTTGGTTGTTGACTTGGAAGTTTACATGACTAAGAATTCATATGATATTTGGGCTCTTTGGCAGGTCTAAATATTTCAATTTTATTATCTTAACCAGACCCATTTGATAAATTTTGTTGAACTTGACTTGCATTATAGACAGAGTAGGCCCATGTCAACCTGTAAGTGTCAAGGGTGTAGTCGGCTTGTTTTATCGGCAAAAACCATCGGCAAGCATCGGCTATACTATAGCATATGCATCGGCATCTATTGGCAAATTTAATCGGCAAGTATTGGCAAGATACATCGGCTAGTTTTGGCCGATGAAAGTGAACGTTGGGAGCATTACATCGGCAAGCTTTTTTTTTTTTGTCTTTTTCCTTTGAAGTTTTGGCAAGTTACATCGGCAAGTTTTGGCAAAAATTGGCAAAAAAAAAACACTATACCATCAACATTGGCATGGATCGGCTAGTATTGGCAAGTTTTTGGCTAAATACATGTGGCTTCTTATTAGTGGCTAGTTTTTTGCCAAAACATGTCAAATTGCCAAAGGTTTGGCACTACACCCAACTCTAATCCTTGCTGGTTTTTATAGTTTCAACTTTCAACTATATATTGTCATATAAGAAATCGCAGTATACTTAAAAATCATCGTTTGAACCATGGATCGTGATCCTGCTCATCATCATTCAACATCTAAGGTCCATCTCCAAATCAAAAAATGCCTACTGACCCGTTATTCATTTTGACTTTCACCCAACAGTGAGAATGGACCTTCACAAATCGGCTGGCCTTGTCTAACTCCACACCATTTAAACCTTTTACCAATGGTAATAAACTTTTCAACACATCGTCAAGATTTTTCAAAATCCTCAAAACTGCTCATTGTTGCAGATGATTTACATATTTATATTAGCCTTTTATGCTTTGCCAAAATATGTTCTGTGTGATGTTTGAAAAGTCAATAGTGCCAAAGCAAGAAATTTGCAAATTTGTACAAATTAAGAGATCAAAAGGATGTCACACAATGCTTTATTATCCAAGAAACACTACAATAAGAAAGTGAAAAAGAACATACAAGAACTCAAGTTCAAATCACATTATCATACAGGATAACCAATTGGACTTCTAATGATTTCATAAACAAAATGAATTAAAATTGTTATCCATAGACGGATAACAAAGTTATTAAATAGAGAACCAGAAGTATGACGCTTCCATATATGAAAAGCAACTAGTTCAGGAATCAGAAAGTAATCTTGAAGATTAAGAACCGTGTACCAGCACACCTCCGTGATTGCTTTTATGTAAACATCTTTTGGGAAGGTTACTTCATTTAGATAGAGATGGAACCCGCGCATACTGATACTAAAGAGAAAATAACAAATGTAGATGATTAAGCTAACCAGGATGACCTTCTTCTCACTTGGACTCGACTTACCTTGCTCACGAAGTGCTGCTCGAGCTTTCAGCACTATCTGAGCGATCCGGGCCATGAGGAAGATAGTAACAAGAATAAGAAATCTTGCAAGGTAATCAAGATTGTTCAGATATCCTTTGTAGCTTTGAAGATCATAAGGATGATTCATGTAACGTGTAGATTCTGATGACTTAATTACTATTTCTTTGCTAGTAATCAACGTGATTCCATATCCAACGATCCACAAGGCTAGCATAGAAATAGATATGTAAGGAACTGACTCACTTGATTTCTTCATGTCTTTCATCAGACTCAATATGTGTGCAATGTACATTGAAACAAGAAAAACCCGGAAATACCCCTCAAAGATTTTACGAAAGATGACATTCTGTTCATGAGTTTTATCATGAATCATAATGTTTTTCAAGTGTATGGGCTTGAAATGGTAATAATCATCTTCATTTCTTTTGCTGAAAATGTTGATGTCTGCACTTGGATTAACCAACCATCGTGTGTTTATAGGCGAATACTGGATAGTGACTTCTATCAAACAATCTAGGCCTCTTTCAAGGTCCACATAATCATAATCTACTTTCCGGCATCCAATCAGGTACGGCTTTCCTACACGCTGATCGTATACACCCTCAAGATATAACTTAGTGACAGGATGGTAGGAATATACCTCAAAGTTGTCATCTTTTTCTTTTAGCAAGAAATTCAGAGATATATTAAGCACTTCATGGTTAGAAACTTCATAAAAAAGAGCATCATTTGTTCTAAATAAAGGACCAAGTGACAGAACTTCTAATCTGACAAAAGTCTCCGGGCTTGAAAATGTATCGATTTTTAGATCATCTGAAAGACGATTTGATATCTTAAATATCCCATCATTTTCTTCTCCAAGAGCTGGATAATCAAAGATTGATTCTCTGAGACAAGTTATCAAGTGAGGTTCTTGAATCCTCTCTCTAAACTTGATAGATAGATCAATTTTTGAGTAGTTGTATGAAAGATGATCCCTACTATACGAACCACCATCATATAAACCAGGGGATAACATCTCTAATCCAATGAACACAGGATGAAACGCTTTTGTTGCATTTTTAAAACTAAATATACTACCAGAAACTAAGCTTCTTTGCTTACTTGAGAAAGACCGGGGGAAGTACAATAATACACCCGAATCACAGGTCACGAGTGTTGGACCAAGACAACCCGTCATAGAAAGCAGTCCAGTAGAAGAATTCCATGCTCCTTTCACCAATAAAGTTAATGTAGACAAACCTGTTCTGCGTGCTGCCACATCTGGTGTTATAGTATCAGGGTACAATCTCAGTACTCCTGAAACTTGATCCTTTTCGCATCTGACTTTGTGCAAAATAACCCTTAGAATCTCATTGTTCCTACCAACAGACTGGATCTCATTGTTAAGAAGAAAAGGACCAACTGTTTTCTGATACCAATTTGGGCCACCGGCTATCAAATTTGGCATAACTCTATATTCCTGCTGTTCAAAATTCTTGATAATGTCACAAAACTTAATGTTGGTAAACTTGTTGACTCCGTCTTCAATGATCGCATCTTGAAGTGGATTCTCATCAACATCTTCTAAAATGAACTCCTTGGAACTGTTCATATGGTACTCAGGAAAGATATCCAAGTAGGAAGTTATGTGAATTTTGTCAAAGTAATCGTACTCGTCGTCTTCACTCAAACTTTGCATTTCTCCAAGTATTCCGCTTGTGAACAAAGAGAGAGTTTTGGGATACCTAAGAACAAGCATAATATTCTCGTGTAGCAAGGGCCCTTCATTATATGTTTCTTCAACAGCAAAATAAGTAGTTATATAACCATCTGAATATCTTTTCGGCACTTTCTTGAATGGAAAAACTGAATTACCCAACATACAGACTAAACGCTCGCCCCCATTCTCTTTCGTCTCTAGATAAACGCCTTCAAAGTCAACTCTAAGAGCAGACATACCAGGGGTTGTATGAAACTTCAAGTAAGGTTCAGAGATCAATGTGGTATTTCTTGTTATACCAATAGACAGAACCCCACTAATGCTGACCGTATTTTTGGGCTGGTGGGGTACACCAAAACTAACATTTTGAACCTCAAAGCTCACCACTTTCCAAGGGGAGATGAATGAAAATAGGTTCTCTATTGGCATATCACTATCATCAAAGGGCATTAAAGTCGCTGTTCTATAAGATTCTTGGGCTTGATCCTGCTTCCAATCTCCATTGAAGAAAGAAAGCTTATTTTTAAGCCTAGAAGCCATATTATGATCATCAGCATATTCTAACACAGAAGCTGAAGATATAAAAGAGTGGCAATGGTTTTCAACTTCAGTAAATCGACTGTAATTATGAAACAGTGATTCGTCGTTAGGGAATGCAAAGTCATCATACGACACAGCATAACCAAAAGCGAGCAAACTTATGAAGTTCCAAACACTTAGAGCTTGGATTCTCATAGTAATCCTTAAAAGATGATAAGTGAAACAATGCATATACTTTATAAAAGTGTTTCTGCCAAATATGAACTTAATCATAAGACACTTCTTGGTTGACCATAATATAATACTTCAAGACAAAGTTAAGGTAAACATATTTTAATTAAAAAACATTTGATTCCCTTTAACATTACTATGCACATTCTATATTAAAAGTCTGACTGATTATTTTTCTTTAATAATGTCCAGTGGTCTAAACAAGATGATTACAGCAAGTCATGTGAAAGTAGGTAGTATTCGTGGGAATGAGAGAAGCAAGTAACAGTTTCAACAAGTCGGTTAGTTTGCGCTTATCTGAAGAATTAGACACAACATCGATGATTTACTTTTTCTTCTTCAAGATTTCAGTAATTGAAATGAAAATATATGTAATGTAATGCAATGCAATGTGGGTGGGTTGGATGTTTTTCTTGTTTCTTGATTGTGTGGATTTCTGTTTAAAAGGGAGAGAGAGATAAAACAAATTTTAGTTATCAACAACAATACCTGCATTATGATTCATCGTATTCTGTACATAAAATTTGTTTGCTTCTGTTGTATAATTATCACTTTGTTTGCTTCTGTTGTAGAATTATCACTTCCCATATAGAATGAGTAATGAGAGTCATAATTTCGTGGAACCCCCTTGACTATTAGAAAACTACAAACAAGTATGATCTGGAAAAATGAAATTTTTTTGTCATTTTATAATAATGAAAAAGTAGAAATTATGTATATGTTTTGTTGTTCCGTATTTAATTTGGTGTGGTAAACATTGAATATTGTGTTAGTATTGTGTTGTATGTATACGTAATACAAAAACATGAATAAGATACGGTTGTACGTAAATCAAAAAACATTTAAATTATATCCCAAAGTGATACCTAAGCGGCTAAGCATAACGATAAGGCTATAACTGTACAAGTGATAACAAGATTCTGTTACGAATAAATCATGAATATGGTTAGATGTATAGTAAGTCCATAATATAGGGGGGTCTCATGTAGCTTTTATTAGTTGAGGGGTCAATTGTGTCAAGCTCAAACTAGTTAGTTGGAGTCGGTTAGTAATAATGGATATAGCAGCTGTATTGTTCATTTGGAGACATGAATATGATTTTGTGTGTGTGAATTTCACATTCCTCTCCTCTGAATTCTTTTTATCAGATTCACTAGAATATAAAATCATTGATTTATTCGCCTGCAGTTCAAGATGATGTATTTATAGAAGTAAAGAAAAGAGAAAAAAAAACGTTCTGTTTAAGATGATGTATTTAAAGAAGAAAGAAAAGAGAAACAATGTCGAGTGCAAAACTAAATATGTCAAACATAGAAAAAGTTTACGCCGACCTAAAATCTCATTAAAATCAAACAAGTTGTTCAAACAGAAGTTGTTTAACTTACTAGGTTGAATGGACAGAAACTAAACTTGTTGGGTGGTGAATGTTCGATTATCAACCTTGAACTTGACTATGTTCACAATGACACAGTGACACAGTCATACCTTTATTAAAACGCATTGAAGACTTCACTGACATGCATCGCTGAATTACATGTTCAGAAGACTTCTCTGCATTCATCCCAACCGTGTAGATCACAGAACATATGAATTAAAAGAGAAACCTTAATGCAGTAAATCGCATCTTAATTGCCACTCAAGTGTCCGGAATCCCAAGTTTCATACGTTTTAGAATAGCATGCATCTCATGTAATGAAAACAACTATACATTGCTCGATATACCACACTTTCTGGACATATACAAGGACAAATTTGATCAACTGAAAGCTTTTAATTTTGCTGTTAAAAAGTCACAGAAAATTACAGATGTGTTTATACGTACAACGACAGCCTTTCCTTCCCAACTAGCTGGGATTTGGCTAAAAATCGATAGAAAAGACGATATGTATTTCCATGAATCTGCAACTACAACTGTATATATATAATCTAAATTATCTGACTGTTTTAATATACAAAGTTGGGCGACGGTATGTATGACTCAGTGTTACAATAGTTGCTTTAGTTCAGGTGCTGCCGACTGTAGTGGGAAAAAAGTCTTTTGTGTCCCTCTAACAAAATCAGCAAGTTCTTCGGGAGCAACTACCAGCTTCAACCATTCTTGAAGCTCTTCCCCTTCAACTTTCTCTTTTTCTAAAAGTATCCAAAAGAGAAAGTAAATATGAACTACCTTCAAAAATAGACACTGAGCAAGTAGTATAGTAGACTCAAATAAGAAGAAATGGAACCATACCTTCAAGATAGGCACCGAGCCCCTCCAAAACAGTGGGATTGGCACGCATGACAGAAAGTGCTACGTCTAATGCAGATTGAAGCATCAACTTAACTTCTCTTTGAACAAGATCCACTAGATGTCCCTATATCATATGTAAAAAAAAAATCTATAAATTTTAACAATAAATTAGAGAACAAAAAGTTGAATTGTATTCCCATTCAGGCAGAAAAATTAACCTGGTCCCTTCCAAAACCAGATCCTCCAGAATCATCCATGCCACCATTTGAAAGTGTTGCTAATGAAATGGGGCCTATGGTGTGATTTAGACCATATTCAGCGATAGCTTTGTAAGCCATGTCTGTGGCTCGTCGTATGTCATCAAGTGCACCTGTTGACACACGCCCCGAGTAAATAATTTCTTCAGCAGCACGTCCTCCAAGAAGAGTGACTAGACGTCCTCTTAGTTCATCTACAAAAAGCAAATATCTATCCTCGGTGGTTGGAGGAGTGTAAGTAAATCCCAATGCCCCTCCTGACCTTGGCAGTATGCTTAGCTTCTGATACAAGGAAAACGAAAATAGTCGTCATTATCATGGTACTTATTTGTACATAAAATATATAGGTTGTGATTGATTGTTATCTCGACTACATTTGTGAACAGCTTTTCTGCCTTTTCAGTTAAAATATCTTACCTCGACCCTTGGTTGTCCTTTAAGAAGTTTAGAAACAGCAGTCCCTACCACTGCATGACCAGCTTCATGACGAGCAACTACTGCTTTCTCAACACCTTGCAACTTAGCCGTTTTCTTTTCAATCCCCTATCACCAAAAATGAATGAAGAACTGAGTATAAAAGGCACATTAAGATATTTTAGCATACAGCCATACCGTGTATCCAAACTGTACATTGTACAACAAGTCTAAGATCTATATTTTAATCATGGTTGCCCGGGGGTACATAAGAGATCGAAACAGCTTCAGGTCAGAGCAGGTTGTTTTGTTGTTTGGATCGAGTTCGTCAACCTTGCTAACTATAGTTTCAATAACATTATTATCACGACAATAAAAAATGTTTGTTAGAGCTAATTTGCCAAGTAATATGCATTTTACTACATTTTCGGAGCTTTCGACTCATTACCAAGTTAGTTGAACTAAATCTTACACACTTGATCCTACAGATAAAGGGTATAACTCTTACAAACTTGATCCTACAGATAAAGGGTATAACCAATCAACCTATTGACCAATGACCATATTGGGACAAAATTTCCACCTATACTTTAAGAGAATATATAAAAGAATTACAGCAATTGAGCGTTCCACTGCTTGGATGAAATCCATTTTCTCAACCACCACTTTGTTTTGTCTTCCTGCCAACAAAGCCGCTTCATTTACCAAATTTGCAAGATCTGCCCTGCACAACCAATTAATAAATTGTCGTACAAGCATTAGAAATTAGAGACCACATATTGAAACATAAAAAGATGATTGCATTAGCAAAAAATATTTCTAAGGTTAATTACCCGGTGAAACCTGTTGTCATCGAAGCAATTTTGGCAAGATCAACATCCTCTGCCAAAGGGAGCTCTTTCTTAGAAACATGTACATCTAAAATAGCTTCTCTTCCAACCTTATCAGGTGTTTCTACCTAGAAAATTAAGCGACTATTTCTGAGTGTAACAGTTAAGTAATCAAACATACATAAATGTTTCCTTTTGGGGAGCAACAGTTATCAATTAGAGGGACAGATACCAAAAGAGAGAAGAAGACACACCATAACCACACGATCAAATCTCCCTGGTCGACGAAGTGCTGGATCTAATACATCAGCACGGTTAGTTGCTCCAAGAACAATCACAGCTGAATTACTGTCAAAACCATCCATTTCCTGCACATTATTTCAAATCAGATATATGAGTACATCATTACCAGAATATACTATAAGAGGCAATTTTGGCCCAAATGGACATAACTAGGTCAATTTGAACTGAATTTTTTTTAATTAAGTTTTGGATTTGAACCCTGCCATATATCCAAACTAGCTAAACCGATAGAAGTGCTTAAGAACATGTGGGTCAAAACAGGTTATGGTGACCATCTAATATCTTGGTGCTTTTTATCTGAATTTTGTACATAGCTTAACGTGTTAGATATGAATATGATTTAGCATAAGTATATTATGCACAAAAAGAAACAAATTATACATGAATTTCTACATTTAGAAATCAACTACTCCGTACAAATAATGTCTTATATGGAAACAAACTTCCAATGTTTATCAAATATCAACAACAGAAATCTTTAACCTGATAACCGAATAACATTGGCGACATGCCGGTTTTCCTTTTTTTTTTTTCTTTTCAGTAACCCCATTTAAGCATATTTTCGGTTCTTTTAAATAAACAACCTATCACTAAACCCTCCCTCCAGTCCCCACTGAAAACCCAGTCAACCCCTCCCTCCCCCGTTTGCATCTTTTTCTTTTCAACTTTGGCCTGTTATCTCTTCCGGCAAACACCCATCACCACCTATGGCCATTGACCACCTACTGTTTTTTCCTATTTGATTTTGGAAACTTGGGTTATTTATAAAGCATCGTCGCCTGACACTTAAGAATCATATAGTTTAAGAAAACATCATGGTTAAGTCTCCCTGTCTGTACTCTAATATCACAAAAGTGAAGGACCCAGAGTATGGTTCTTTATCTACAGATGATTTACTCTCTCCACGTTTGCAAATATTTCAATTTTTATTTGTGTTGATAGTTCGAATACGCATATGACTGGTGTTCAAGAACAAAGTTCTGCATGTGTATTTGGGATGCTTAATATCTTTATCGATGAGTTTTGTGACTCTTATTTCCTCCGGTAGATTGGAAGAGGTAAATAAAATATGACTTTTGAATGGATTTTGTTTACCTCAAAACAACTAATCATATTTCCCCACATGCAAAAGGAAAGATAAAAAAAAACTTGAAAACTGCTGAGTCTCCATTTTACCCGGTTATCAGGTAAAACGTTTCTATAACTGATAAAGTTATAACTTAGTTTCTAGTGTATGTAGTTTTTGTATTGATTTCTAGAATTGGGAATTAGAGTAAAGTTCATTTTCATTTCCATTATGTGCACATAGTCAACGGAGATACTATAAGTCTATAGCATTATACTAACTTAGTTATTAGGGAATAAAAATAACTTAGAAGAGGTAGTAAAGCATTTGATATTTATGACCCATATACCATCACGGCAATAAACGTAGCAGAACTCTAGGCAAAATGAAAAACCAAATACTACACCAAAACATATAGGTCGCTAGCGGTATCGGTACCAGCTTTTCGGGACCATGCTTGTTGAGTACCAATAAATTTAAGGGGAAAGGTTAGGTAAAGCATGCAGTACCTATCTTAGGTAAAGCAGGGGGGATTATGTAAAATTCAAGGGGAGGTTATGTAAAATTCAGGGGGGCTATGTATGTTTATCAAATTCAAAGGTTTAATTTATAACATTTTTTAAAGTGGCAGTAGCTAAGCTTAGGTAAAGTCTGCAGTACGTATCATTTTCCCTAAATTTAAATAGAAAAAATAATGTTAAAACCGAAGAGTACGTGAACATGCTGCTATAGGTTCGAGTACCAAAAAAAAGTGAAGTACCCATAGGAATGAAATGACTAGGCTAACGCCAATCTACAGTTTATCGTTTGTGGCATCATTCCTTATTAGGATTTGGAGATATGTTAAATATAATGGTTCACTGATGTATAGTTAAAGTTAGTCTTCAGCAAGATAATACTAACAATGATTATTAGGATTTTAAAATGTGTTAAATAATGGTTGAAGTTGATGCATTTGTAACAGCTATGCAACATACAAACTATATATTCTTATTATGCTTTGAGAATGTGTTAAACTTTCTATTACGAAGTATCAAAAGTGTTGTGTATTGTACCACGAATTACAGAGGCCTACATGTATTCAGTATTCTTAATCTAATCCACTCTCTATAAATCGTGGAATATAGATGAACCTACAATGAAAAGCTAATGATATCAGGCTAACACATCATTAACACGTATACACATTATACGAGCATGACAAAAGAACTGTTTAGATGTGTCACAAATCGGTACTGGTACTGAAATTTTCATTACTTTCCCGGTATTGTTCCTGAAAATGCAGATCCCAAATTGGTCAATACTGTACTGTGTGTAGTCAATACCGGGATTGATTCGGTATCTGGTACTAAAAGTTCTTGGTTTAATTTAATATCCATGATGTTAAAAACTAACAAATTTTAGAAAAAGTATTTTAGTAATATATAATAATCTTTAAAAGCACAGAATATCCGACCTAACTAGGATCTGCTTGCTTTTTAAAAAATATGGCCCATAGTGATTTGCACACATTTCAACCTGTTAACTGATCCGACCCGACCCACCTACCTTTCTATCTCTAAAATAAACCATTGACGAATAAAAAAGGGACTATTATAATCTTACCGTCAGCAACTGGTTTAACGTTTGCTCTCGCTCATCATTGCTGACAATACGGAACCTACCATCACGACTCTTGGCAACAGCATCAATCTGCATAGAAGAAAAGCATAGTAGAGTAATATACAAGGTATAGTGTGTGTGTATATATATATATATTCAGGCTTAAATTCGAACCTCGTCAATAAATATTATAGATGGTGCCTCCTTTTTTGCCCTTGCAAAGAGATCTCGAACACGTGAAGCTCCCATGCCCACGTAAAGTTCTACAAACTCACTAGCAGAACAACTAATGAATGGCACTTCGGCCTCTCCAGCTACAGCCTTTGCCAACAGTGTCTTGCCTGTCCCGGGAAGACCAACCTGTAAGATACCAAAAGCCAATTCACAGATTCAGTCTTCATTTAAAAACGATATACCAAAACTAAGAACAGTATTAGTGTAATAGTGATTTAAAAAAATATATAACAGATTACAAAGGGGCACACTGGATTTTCTAGTGTCAGGAATGATATGATATCTCTAATTTATGAATAAATATAGGCATTCTGAACTCACCAGAAGGACACCTCGGGGAGGACGGGCACCAAGGCGCGTATATCGTTCTGGATTTCTAAGAAATTCCTGATTGAGCACAGTAGAAAGGGCACATTAAAAGGAGCATTGAAAAGAAACATGATATTTCATGTGGATAACTAGGGACTGTGAGCTTACTACAATTTCCTCGAGCTCTTCCTTGGCCTCATCAACACCAGCAACATCAGAAAATGTGATGACCTCACCTTGTTCAGACACTTTTGACCCACCCGAACCACTTGATTTTTTTCTTAGCTGACCAGGAGAATTCTGTGGACGAGATCAAGTTATTAATCAATTACTCCTGACTATAAAAACCAACTATAATATGTAAAAGATAACTAATTACCTGAGAGAAGTTTATAGGGAAACGGTGAAGTAGCCCTGCTAATACAGCAACGTAAAACAATGCTATCTGCACAAAAAAAACAATCATTACATATGAATCCATTTATGTATACTAATATTACATGATTTCATAAGAGATGTAAGCAATGCTAAACCCTCCCCGTGTTTATTGTCAAATTAGTATTTTCAATTAAACCAAAGTGATGGGCGAGTGGAAAAGACTCCCACATAAATGATGTCATCAACCGAACTAAATAAATACACCATCTTTGATTCACTTGTTTTCATTGATACTAGTTGCTGTATGACATCAACTATTTCCCTATTCCAATATCTTAGCTGAGAAAATTTACTAGCATACAGGAAAGTGGTGAGACCAAAGTTTGTTTTATGTTACATGAAAATTAAACCAGATGAAAGGAGCTGCTAAAAAGAATAATAAAATTATGTGAAACGATTTTAAACATACATTCAATGAGTGGTATAAGGCAGTCAGATAAAACACAAGTAGACACCAAAGGATTACATTATTCTCTAGTATAGATGACATGGGTGAGTGTAAATTTCAGACAGGAAGCTAAGAACAGGCAGTGGGAGAAGCTACATATAAAACCTAAAGTACTTGTGGAATTGCAATTATATGACTTCACATCTTTTTCCTAAACAATTCATTCCCATTAATATTACAACAACACCACCTTATCTAGACAGTCTTTGTACACAAGGCAACATGAAGAGGCGCTTTATTGACGCCTTTTAGTGAAAGGCGCATCACGGCTTTTATTCGTCTCAAGTATCTTCAATAATTTTACTTGGGAATATTGTTGTTGGGGCTTTTGTCGGGCTTTCTTTAAGCTGTGTTTGTTAATAAAGTAACAAAGCTGCCTAAAACTGATAATCACTACATTTTTTTGAGCACCTCAGGATGTAACTGAAATATTTAAGTATTCTTGCTTTGCATGAATATCCTAAAGTATCTTTAAGCATTTACTTGGTAAAAATAATTAGTTAAGATATAAGTATTATGTGAGAAAAGGGGGCTGGTATAAATAAGGCATGTGCCTAGTGCCTTTAAACCAAGCAGACCACCAGAATTCCTGCAATAGTAGCCTTAAGAGTACTAAAAAGTAAAAATAGTATATACTTAAAACAGATCTTCAATTGTAAGTAATCAAACATCCTCATTAAAAAAAATGCACTTAACAATGTCTTATAAACAAATATGCAAAAATAATATAAACTCAGCCAAAACAACTTACCAACGCAGAGTTCAAGAATCCCCCAGACCGCTTATCAGGAGACCCAAACTCCACATCATTTTCCAACATTTTTTCATAGGGCGTCTTAATGTCATTAGGACGTGTCGTCGTATAAACAATCCTCTTCGTAGGGACGACACTCCTCAACAACAACTCCGAATCTGGCATTCTGCTCATTTCACTTTCCATATTCCCTTGATGTTCTTGCTTCAACTTAAACATAATATGAACCCCATCAACCTCAACCTTCTGCACCATATTCCCACTAACCTTATTCAAGAAATCACTATACGGCACACTCACAACTGTAGTCGGTACTCTAGGTTCTGAGCCGGGTAACGGAATCCCGGGCCTAAGTAACCTCATAACAAACATAACAATCCCTAACTGTAACAACAAAACACCAATCTCTTGTGCTTGAATTATCGGTTGCCACCGCCATTTCCCGCCACCGTTACGGCCTTCTTTTCCCCACCCTTTACTTTTTTTCTCACCCTTATCTCTTTTCTTACTCACCTTATCACTTTTACTCTCACTCGGGTCATTCGATTCGGTATCTTGTTCACAAGAACTATTATTGACACCCATTTTATATTTATACATATTATCATGATTAAAGTTCCTTGCTTTATTATTTAAAAAGCCTAATCCTAATAACCCACATCCCCAAGAATTTAATAAATTATTGGCAGGACTAACAGATAATGATAAACAAGATTTTCTAAACAAAATATTAGAATTATTATAAGCACGAAAAGCAGAACAAGTGTACCTGTAATTTGAATTATAATTATAATTTGGATTATTTATAGCATGAATTTGACCATGTATTATTGGTCTTAGGGTTTCAAGAACTGCCATATTGGCCCAAGATTCTTGAAATTTAAGAATATATGGAAGATGGGTATGTTAGATATATAATGAATATATGTATGTCTATATATATGTATGTATATGTATATATGGGGGGTTAATGGATTAGGATGGAGGTTGAAGAAGAAGAAGAAAAGAGAACAAGATTAAACATACGTGGACCATTCAAGTTTTTGGTTTCGTTCTTGTTTCATTGTTTTTCTACAACAAACAAAACAAAAGATAATATTTAGATTCTACTAAAATGGATAAAATATCATATCTATAGTCTTTGAACTTTATATTTCTTTTTGTTGTATTTCTTGGCCTGTTATATTAAAAAAGGGTTTTGCTAAACAAAGCCCTAAAGGCTTTCGTTAAGATGCATTAATTAGTTGTATATTTACCCTAAAAATCAGGGGACCGACATTTAATATAGAATTGTACAACCTTTTTATGCACGTTAAGTGAAGCCTCGAGGGCTTCTTTTAGCATTTTCCTATTAAAAATAACACGAGTAATAATAACAAGTCTCAATACGGTTTTCACGAGTTTGGGCCTCAATATTGTCGTCCACGATGTATAGAGAGGTTGAAATGTAAAATGTTATTTTCAAGTTCTACCAAGTATAATAAAAGACCTCGATCTTACTAGAGATGAGAATCGAATTATTGATCTCTATTTTCAAAGACAAATGCTTTAACTACTTTATCTATATCTCAAAATAACATAACAAATTTAATTAAGAGAAATGTTTGGATGTACAATTAAGAGAAATGTTTGGATGTACCTTGTACATGTGGGGAAAAAAAAGAATAAGGTGATGCATATCGAGCTTCAAAATTGTTTAAGTAACTTTTTAAAGTCAATCAGGTTACAAATGGTTATGTTTATTGGATGTATCCGTATATATGTGGTAACATATAGGCTGTCACTTTTAAGTTTTTGATATGTCGGATACATTGAATAATCGGGATTTTAAAGTTCATTGCATACAATAAACGTCCAGTAATTCATTAAACATAAACATTTGTGTAAAAATCGTTACATTTACATGTACTTATCCTTAAATAATATTTGCATTTATCTATTTTAGTAACGATTGATGTAGATATAGATTTAACAGATGAAAAATAAATAATCCTTTTAAATATCTTTTTAAAAACCTTTCTAATAATCTTTCTAAATCTTAAAACCTTCAAAACATGACATATGGATTCTACTAATTTCTTTCCTAATTTGAACTCTTAACTTTATCACATGTCATGATTTTACAGTTAAGATTTAGAAAGATTTTTAGAAAGACTAATTAGAATTGCATACAATAAATGTCCAGTAATTCATTAAACATAAACATTTGTGTAAAAATCGTTACATTTACATGTACTTATCCTTAAATAATATTCGCATTTATCTATTTTAGTAACGATTGGTGTAAAGATAGATTTAACAGATGAGAAATAATTAATCCTTTTAAATATCTTCCTAAAAACCTTTCTAATAATCTTTCTAAATCTTAAAACCTTCAAAACATGACATGTGGATTCTACTAATTTCTTTCCTAATTTGAACTCTTAACTTTATCACATGTCATGATTTTACAGTTAAGATTTAGAAAAAATTTTAGAAAGACTAATTAGAAGGATTTATCATTATTTTTAAAAAATTAATGGTAACGGGATTTTTATATCAAGTTATTATAAAGTATTCATTTAAAATGTATGATTGAGAGTTACGCTAAGTAGTTCATGGCAATATTTAGCAATTAGCACCGTGATTCCATGAATGACACGCCATGAATAAAAACATTAGGTTTTAAGCCTTTCAATATGTATAACATGTTTTTTAGTCATAAAAGACCAATACGACTAATAAATAAATTAGGTTTGTGTACTTTGAATTCCTTATTCCTTAGCCTTTCAATATGTATAAAATTACGACAATGACCCCGTGGTTCAAGTTTTGAGTCACCAAAGTTATACAAAGGGAGTAACGGTTTGATCCCTGCAAAGCACTAAAAAGGTGCACATTGTGATTTTCTTTTGATACGTAGTGAGTATTGGATGTAGCCCTCTTCCTTAAATGGTCGGGGTAAGTTTCAATTCGGAAGTTATCGCTTTAAAAGTATACTAGCATCTTATATGCGTAATGCGGCGGCGGTGGTGGTAGCGGCGGTGTGGTATTGGCGGCATTGTGGACTTGTGGCGGTGGCAGTTGGTTTTGGTGGTGGCGTGATGGGTGGTGGCAATGTGGTTATTATTGTAAAAAAATTAATGTAAAAGGGTTAGTGTACTTATTTTAAAAGTTGATGAGTTTATGTTGTAAATTATTTCATTAAGAATATTATAGGTATTTTAAGTAGAAATATTTAAATTAATGAATAAATGATAAAGAATTAATTAATTTATTAAAGGTAGGATGATAATTTCGTATGAGGACATTTTTATGTGAAAAAATGTTGAAAAGTGTTAGATGAGAGAGTATGATAATTTTTATAAAGTAGAAATGTTTAAAACTATGAACTATGATTAAAAAAAGTTTAACAATTTTTTTAGTTCATAGATATCTATTAATATTTAATGTTGTAAAACACTTTTTTTATATATATATACTTATATCATATTTCGTCATTATCTTGTTTTTAACTATCCTAACAAAATTCTTTCAAGTTCTCTATATATTAATTGTCAATAAAACTTTTAATGTTCATTTAGTAATATCTAATCAGTTGGTGGTTTTTTCAACATTACGAATAAATTTTAAGTTCATGCTACAAGTTAATGCTCAGCCAACCTAAATTGTAATCATCTATGCCGTAACATTACTACCGTCTGGTTTAGGGATGAGGATTTAGACCGAAACCTGTGACCTGACCTGAAACTGGCCCAAACTGACCCGTCCGAAACATTAACGGGTCGGGTCGCGGGTCACGTTTTTAATGCATTCGCGGGTCACGAGTTGGACAGGGCTGGTGAAGCCAAAAACCAAAAAATTGAGAAGGAATCACGTGACCCGTCTGAAAATCACGTGACCTGTCTGAACCCGACTCGGACCTTCACAGGCCGGGTCACGGTTTTATTTTTCATGCTTTCACGGGTCGCGGGTCAGGCCGGGTTTCGACACGTGCATATCCTGTAACACCCGTGAGTTGACCATTTAAGTTTTCGAATCAAAATAAAGTTTTCAGTAAATACGATCTCGTAATTTGGACTCAGCCTCGTATTTAAGTCGACATCGTAAATTAAGTGTAGCATCGTATTTGGAGATTAGCCTCGTATTTGTGTCGACCTCGTATTTTTGGTGTTAGCCTCGTATTTGGTTCGGCCTAGTATTAAGGCCTTGTATGAAATATTCTATTTTACTCTATATATAAATACTTTTTTTCTTTTACCATTCCTCATATCCACCAACTTAGCCTCCAAGCAAAACATATACACTTTTGCTACCCCGTATTCCTTTACTATCCCATCTTTACTACCCCACCTTTACTACCCCATAAACTACAAGTTTTAATGAAATCCAACCTTACTTTTGTTTAGATTTAGTGTCAAAAACAGTTTTTCTACCTTCTAAGCATCATCACAAACATCTATTTTGGTCAGATTTAATGTAAGAATCAAAACCCTCTTTATGCTCTTCTTTTGAATATTTTCGGTTTTTCTTTTAATACGCACACTACACCCGCCAAGTATCAAACTTTTTACGTCCAAAACGTTTAGAACCATATACTACAACTTTTGTCAAAGTTTCGTGTGATTTCGTTAACAAAATCTTGAGATATAAGAATTTTTGTACACTTTTTATAAACTTTGTTCAAATGGGTTTTCGGGTTTAAGTCCGTTTCCGAGTTTCCAACGTTAGTATTGTTTTTCCATCATATTTGTAGGTCTAAAACTACAATCTGATGTTAAAAACCCCTTCCAGATCGAAAGAAACGATTAGGGTTTTCTAGAATGAATTTTGGGAAAGAACAGCCCAATTTGCGACCCCGCCAATTTGAGACCTTGTATTTCCATTTGCGACCTCGTATTTCAAATGTGACCTCGTATTTCAATTGTGACCTCGTATTTCAAATGTGACCTCATATTTCAAATGTGACCCTGTATTTCAAATGTGACATCGTATTTCAATTGTGACCTCGTATTTCAAATGTGACCTCATATTTGATTTGTGACCTCGTATTTCATTTGTGACCTCGTATTTCCAATTGAGACCCTAGTTTTTCTAGCCTCTCAAATTTAGCCTCTAAAATCTAGCCTCTCAATTTCAATTTTGTCTTTTAGTGAAATAAGACCTCAAATTCAATTTAAGACCCCAAGATCAATTTAAGACCTCAAATTTCAATTGAGACCTCGGACTTCGATTATTACCTCGATTTGGTCAACTTTAGTCAACTTTGGTCGGTTTGGTCAACATTTGTCGGTTTGGTCAACTTTGGTCGGTTTTGGTCAACTTTAGTCGATTTGGTCAACTTAGTCAAACTTGTATTTTTTCAACTTTGGTCAAACTTGTAAAATCTGGTTAAAGTCAAACTAGTACGCTTTTGGACAACTTAGTCAACACTTGGCGGCACGTTATGAGCACGTTTACCTATAATGAACACATATTTAATTATGATAATTTGGAACAGATTGTTGCGTGCCGGTTACTTGCTTCTTGATATTTTGCGTAGCTTAATCTTGTTGCTAGCATTCAGGTGAGCTTCGTATCCCCTTTTTACATGTTTTCCCGGGGCTGCAAGGATACAAAATGTTTTCTTGTGAAACTGTATTTATTGGATATGATACCGTGACAACCTATTTTGACTACATGATTGATAACACATTTCGGATACTTCTTAATAACTTGTTTGGATACATATATGATTTCATGACTTGGATACCTATTGATTTACATTGTGGATACATATGGATGAATTGGATACATGTTTTTGAGCACGACTGGTTGTTGAACCGTAAGTCCCTTCATAGTCAACCTTAGCCTGGTACCGTAAGTGCTGTCAACCTTGATAAGTCCATGGCAACCTTATGATTATGTCAACCTTGATAAGTCCATGGCAACATTGTGATTATGGCAACATTGTGACATGGCCACTTTGAGTATTCATGAAAATGCATCACGTTAATCTGATAACATAACCCTACGAACTCACCAACCATTGTGTTGACGCTTTTAAGCATCCTTTCAGGTGCACAGGTTAGAGGTGGCTGAGGAGGGTAGCATGGAGCCTTTATAGCAAACTTTGGAATCTAGGATTCCTTGTTACTACTATGTTATCTTATGTTCTCTTTTGTATTAGTATGGTATTATGCCTAACCTTTGATCACCTGCGTGGGGAGTTGGATTATGCTTTATTTGTGTTTGGATTTATGTTAAATGTTTGTGTTAATCTATGACAAGCCTTGCTATATTTGTGGATTCATTTAGTCTTCCTATATAATATCCATGACGCGTGTACTATGCGTCGCATCCCGAGTTTTCCGCCTTAGTCGGGGTGTGACACATCCCTAGTCTGGTTAATACGAGATGTTATGAACACCAACTACGTCTTAGTACGTATGTCTTTCTAATGCTCGATTCTAGAAATCATGGTGCAACTGTGCAAGTATTAATCGATAACAAGTTACTTGTGTTAATAATCGAGCCCCCTTCTCATTTTCGACTATATATATAAATTTCTTATCATTAATTTACTACACTCTACTTTCTATCTTGATTTTTGACTTATATCGTTTATCTAAATTGATTTCGGCTTTTATCATCTTTTTTATATTAACACATTCGTTGCATACTTGCATACTATAGTCAGCAAAGAAATATTTCTAATAATCATAGCTACGGTATAAACTTTAGATGCCAATATTGATATTATAAATTTACTCTCATCCTCTGGTTAAAATGAACTCTCTTTTAATCTTGGGATAAAGGCATGGGAATGTACTCAACTATGGCAAAAATGCTATGTAATGTACCCTACTACTCGACTTGCTATTTAGTGTAACCAACTACGCTTTTGGGTTATTCAACGCAAGCAACCTACTACAATAGGTTTCCATCCGGTTTCCATCATCATCATCATCCTCACTAGTCCAACATTCGCCGGAAAAATTAAAATCGCGATAACTTTGTTGGTTATTTGAATTAAGACTTGAAACTACCACCAATCGACTCAAAAGTTGTTTCCGCACAAACCCTAACCAAAAGTTTTCGAATCCAACACTCGTCGGAAAAAATGGTGATTTGCCGGAAAAATTAAAATCGTGATAACTTTGTTGTTTCTTCGAATTAAGACTTGAAACTACCACCAATTGACTAAAAAACTGATCCCGCACAAACCTAAGCCAAAAGATATTGAAAATAAAGTTCTTCGGAAAAAATGGTGATTCGTCGGAAAAAATGGTGATGAATGATGACTTGTATGTTGTTTGATGTTCATGTTTGATCCAGTATCGTTTTCAGTAACATCCTTTTGGAATACTTTTTAAAAGACACCAGCATTATAGCAGTTTCTGCTGGAATCAACTTAGGCATTTCGTCGAGCGGTTGGTGGTCATTCGACATTTTCAATTTTGAAAAAACTAAGCTACACCGCAAAAGGATTTTTCTGGGGTTATGGAATTAAGCTTCAGATGTTAAAAAAAGATTGAATTTTTTTTAGTTGTTGTTAGGATTGAAATTTGAAGATGGGTTTATATGAAGAGTGAAAAGTGATGTAAATATGAAGTTTTTGATGCTTTTCTTTTCTTGAAGATGAAATTGGGAAGTTTCAGAAAGAAGAAAAAGGATGGATTTTGTGTATGAAAATTGGTAATTTCCATTTTTGTAGATGACAGATGACTGATATATGATGATGATGATGAATTTTTTTAATATACAAGGAATAAAATTAAAAGTGGTAATCTGTAACTTGTTTATTAGCCGGTTAATTACATTGAATAACCCAAAAAATATAGTTGGTTACACTGAATAGCAAGTCGAGTAGTAGGGTACATTACATAGCCTTTTTGCCATAGTTGGGTATATTCTCATGCCTTTATCCCTTTAATCTTTTATGACATATTCATCAATTTCTAAATTAAGCATTTTTATTCTATAATAAATATTAAAAAATTAATATGTGACATATTCTCATGCCTTTATACTTAAACTTCGTATCTAACAGTCATATATTCACTATTTTTAAAGAGATCCCCTCAAATTAAAATTAACTTGAGAGAATTCTCATCCAAGTTTATATGGGTTTGTCAGTCATCTAAGCTTAGATTGACAACCACTCACATATTGTTATTTTATTCATAAAAATCATGGGCCCCAAAATATTTAGTAACTTTTGAACAAATATTTAAATATCTGTTTGTGAGAGTCCTTAATCTCTCTTTCTCTCTCTCTCCCCCCCCCTCTCTCTCTATATATATATATATTTTATATATTTTTATAAATAGTGAATTGATCAGTGAGAACCAAAACAAGAATGAAAACTGTGAAAACCACGAAAAAACCACATCTAAGGGCGGAGCTATGTGTTACGCCCGTACTGAATCCAACCACCACCATTTCTTTGATCGTCGCCCTTCAAATCTATGCTTGTATGCGTCTGGTGACAACCCCTTTAGATCGGATAAAGACAACACATGTACCGTATCCATCGGTTTCAACACACAACTCATATATAATTTACTTTTATTTTTTTAAAAAGAATTTGATTTTTTTTTGAATGGGGTTTCATTAAATAAAAATTAAAAAAATCAAAATTAAAAAACCTACACTAAAAAAAGGAAAAGATCGAGGGGAAATAGTATATTTGAACCCAGATTAATTAGCTAGTCCAATCTAACAGAGGACGATAAACTATAACACTTTTGCAAGACAATTCACTAAACGGTTATATACATCAATCTATCATTATAGTTTAAGTGTTTTAAATAGTATATTTGAACTCAATAATAAGGTTTTCTTCTTTATATTGGGAGCTCTAAAAACTGAAGTTCTATAAACAACATCTCGTTATTTGGAGTACGTGCACTACTTCATTATTATTCAACGAGATTTCCCAAATTTCGTATCTCGACTGAATATTTGAAAAAATAATATCATCTAATGTATCAACCTTTTGTTAATGGGAAGGAAAATGATTAATCAACCTAACTCATATGCCTAAAAATCAACCTAAAACCTTAAGAATTTGACATGTGTATTCCACTAATTCTCTTTCTTTTTCCACATGTTATCATCTTACTATTAGACATATCTTTAGACACACCAATTAGATTGATTTATCATTATTCTAATGGGAATTAAGAAATCTATTAAGGTTTTTATTAATTTACCACCAGATACAAATTTACAGCATACTTTATAAACCAATAAAACATATGTACGATACATATATCAATTGTACTGATAATGAATGTTTTAAATATAAAATATCAGTATTTTAATCGTATCGGTGCCGGGACCGATTTTACTGGTATTGTTAATTTTATATTTTATATAAATGCTATACAACTTGTTATATTTTGACACAAATAGTCAAACTACAATTAAAATCTACTAAAAAATAACACTAACATTACAAAATATAAGTTTTAAAGTTTACAAACAAAAAAAATATCATCAAAGTATCATAAAAATCATTGTTAAAAGGTTAAAGATAGTAAGAAAAATAATAAAATGAAAAAAACGGTTTTAAATACTAGAAAATACTAACGGTAATGAACGATGAAAATACAAAACAAAATAACGGACTAGTTGTACCATAGTACCCTCCATTACCGATATTCCGCTTTCACTCTATTTATTCCGTCGGCAATATAAAAAAAAATGGTAAAGGGATTGTTGATCGCATTTCAATTTTCAAGTTTGTTTCTTTAAAATGCATTCCATAATCTACCAACAAATCCTACTCATATTAAAATTATGTCATCATTTTGTACTTTCAATCTTCCAATAGTATCACTAAATATATCCTAGCTACGTACATATGCATAACTTATTCCCATGTATTAAAGAAAACTTATACATACCAGGACATGACTATTTATATGGTGCCAAATTATATGTGTAATTGTGTATTCTCAACTAGCTACATAAAGCAAGAAGAAATGCATATAATTCTTTAATGTGTTTTGGACAAAATATACTTTCTTAAGTATAACCGAAGATTAAATGGGACATATATATATAGATATTGAATTCAATGAAAATTTCAGACTAACATGACAACTTGCAAGAATAATATACAAATATCATTCTTTCTTAGCAAAGAGTCCACCAAGGCCAGGAAAGCCACCATTACCACCACTCTTCTTGGGTGGCGCCGCTGCTGATCCGGTGGTCTTCTTACCACTGACGGTGGTGGTACCACTTTTTCCGGTGGTACCACCACTCTTTCCTTCTACCTTTTGAAGAATAGGGTCTGTCTCAGAAAAGCCTTTCTTCTCTAATGCACCCGCAAGCCATTCAAGAAAGCCTTGTTCTTCAGTACTACTGCTGCTTTTACCACCCTTTGAAGCTGTGGCGAATGTTTGCACTCTCCTTGCTCTTGTGGTGGTGGTCATGATAGTGGTGTTAGTGATGGGGCTGATGCTGGTGGTGGCAGCGGCGGTGGATGATATGGTGGTGGTGGCCGGAGCAAGAAACATGTTCAAAGAAGACATTTTTTTTTTTTTTTTGATTTTGGAATGATGAGTGGTTTTTGATGAGAGGATCAAAGTATATGGAGATAATAAGACTGGTGTGTGCCACAAGCTTTCCACAAATTGCTTATCCTCAAAAGCTTTTTAATATTTAATATTTTTTTGTGTTTTAAAACAAGTGGAAATTATATATGAATGAAGTTTATTTATTTTTTAAAAATAAAATTTGTGGGGATGGAAATGTGGAGGGGCTCATCTTCAAGTAAATATGGCTACAAGTATGACACGTGAGATCACGTTGAGATTTTTTGTACGGGTGATAAAAAGCACCATTTGCTGGTTTGTATACATAGTTGACGGAACGGAACATAACGGAACAGAACGATCGAGTGTCATCTTTTACGGGTTTGGATCATAATACATCGACGATATATGACGGAGATTGAGATGTAAAACTTATAAGTGACAGCTTATATAGTTATCATATAAATCAGGAATTCCAGATAATCAGATATATCTAATAATCGGGATTTAAAAGTTTATTTTATGACATAAATATTTAAGAGATTTTTAAATAACATAAAGATATTTTGCATAGTTAGTACATTCAGGTTATCCCTTTCTTGTGTGACACTAATTCTGATAACATAATCATATTTTGTAATAGTTAGTACAACTCTGATGTCGAACTGATTTATACGAGTTCACTTTTGTCAGTTTGGGTGCAAAAGTCCCTTCCGAAATGAAGTGAGAAACAAAAAAGAGAAGCCCAATTGTTCAAAACTTGTGTCTGGGCTTGGGCTTGTTTTTTGTTTAAATGTAGTAAAAAGTTTTATTCAAAAGCCTGTAGTCAAATTTTAGAAAAATATTCGAACGATTAATTGCAAACTGAATCCAACTGGTGTTTGATATTTAGAACGTCCGTTGAGTTGTATAATGTATAAACAAGATTGATAATAGCTGCATCAAGTTACATCATTTCCTCATTAATGGTACAACTTATGGCTGGCGTTGTAAACGAATTAAGCGTTCAGCCGACGAACTAAGCATTCGGCAAACGATATATATTCCAATTATCTCAGACAGATGATAGAGAAAGGTTAGAGTCGGTCTTCGAAAATGACAACAAAAATTTAGGCCTAAGGCAAAATGAAAACATAAGCCCCCAAAGTTATAGAAATTTAGTCTGATCTTTATTAATTTATTATTTACTTATCTATTTTATCAAACTTTCACCTGTTAGTGCTATTAATTTTTTTTTTATCTAGGCATAAAATAATAAAAAGATGATGTAACTCAAATCTACAAAGCATAACTTTTTGGGCCCTTACAGATCTTGGGCCTTAGGCTTATGGCTTCAATGCCCCACCTAAAAAACGTCCCTGAGAAAGGTGAATGATCCAAATTTGAAGCTTTATGTATTTCGAATATGATTTTTTAGATCACTAATTCTTTTTATTTGATGGATGTTTAAAATTAAAATCATAATCAGGAGTATTGGGTAGATAATTTTAAGAGATTGAATATTTTATATATTAGACTAGCCTTGTACTCGCGCGATGCGGCGAGGCATAAGAGGAAAACACTTATTAAGTAGAATGTATGATTCAACTCAAATGTTTCTTAGTCCGGTAAAAAGTGCAAACCACCGTTGTTGTTTTAGAGTGAGCGAAATTATGTTGATCGATTATTAAATTCAGTAATGCATGTAAGTTTTTTTGGTATACTATGTGAGCAACTTTAGGGAAGGGAAGAGACACGCGTAAGGTTTTTTTAAAGGGTACTTTTGTAATTTCGGGGATAAAGTTTGATGGTAGTATAGATTAAAAGGGTAAATTAGAGATTTTAAAGGTAAAGTGTTAAATTTTAAGGGGGTAGTTTGTTTATATAGATAGTATAAATATGAATACTAAAATCCTAATGTTTATATTTCTAGCTTGTTTTTGGATTGAAAGAAAAAGAGAATTATATTAAAATAACCACTATCAAGATACTAATAGCAAAAAATATAAATATATATACAATCACGTGTGTATATATAATGAAGGAGGTTAAAATGCAGACTACCTTACCATTATCACGACGATGTACAACGTAGAAGATTGCTTTCTGGTTTTATCTAAGATAGAAAAAGACCTTCATCCTTGCAAGACCTGGGGATATATAGAACCATTGACCTTTGTTTTCAAATGCAAAGATGTTAACCACTTATCTAATCTTAAGTGTAATTGTGTAAATCATTTAGAATTTAACAAAACATGGCCTAAATTTTTTTTTTTTTTTTTTTAACGATAATTCTTGATTATATGGTTTTCGGTTAGAGTTACTTTTAGCAAATTTTCACTTGAATTTTCATAATTCGGATTTAAACCCGAGGTGTGATCGTGTGTAAGGGCAACCCATTAACAAAACATGACCTATTATATGTCATGAAGGCGACAAATTAAATCTATTATACACATTTCTAAAGATATATATAAACCTAATTATATAAGCATTAGATACACTACGTCTTTTAAATATATATAGACCTAATTATATAAGCATTAGATACACTACGTCTTTTAAATCCAATATGTAAGCTCCGAAGATGAGTTGTTCCCAAGATCTCAGGTTCGAGTTTGGGTTTCTCATCTCAAGATATTTTTCATGAGAAGGGGTTTAAGGTCCAGCAAATCGCTGGTTAAAATTATCTCGAACATATCTGAAATGAAACTAACTATACTAAAAAAACTACGTCTTTTACTTAGCTCTAATACAATATATATTGTACAAGTACAAGTGAAGTGATGAGTCACTTGATATGTATACTTGTTCTTGTTTCAAGTTTCAACTACCAAAAACGCATATATTATTCTTGACTAGCTACTTGTTGACCTATAATATTATTTTTTAGGTTAACGAATTTAGCACGTATTTTTTTTAATATTTACCCGTTATTAATGTCTCTTATAGTCTTATATATCACTACCACGTTTTACATAAATTAATTAACTTTACATTAATAACCACACAAAAATTGTCGCATTACCGCCGCTGCCACCACTCGTCCCCGTCACGTGTTATCGTCGCCGTCATCACCACCACTACTCGCCATTACAACCGGCCCCCACACTGTTGCATCGCGCAACATTGAGTAGGTAGATAGTAAGCTAATAATAGTTATCATATGCTAGAACCTTATAAGTTGAAGTATTAATAGTGAAACTACAGAAAGAATGCATGGAAGTATTCGTTAAGAAATTAGTCAATACTTTTAGTGGTTTTTTTTAATTATTTTTGCCTATGGAATTAGAATTGCATACAACCACGGGCCAATTATATTACCGGGTTATTTAATTACAAAAACAAGAAACCTGTATCAGCGCACACAGTTATTAGTGCACGTAGATGCAGTGTGTGTTTCAAGTATTTTGCTACATTTAGTCATTTCTTTACATTAACACCAACCAGTTTTTTCCAGTTGCTGTTAAACTGTTTCCACCAGCTTCCATCTACTTGTCTCTTGATCTGTCTCTCCCTTAATTACATAAATATATATACATATATATGTTACTAATTACTATATGGAAAAATTAAGGGGAATGTTACGATGAAATTAATTTAATTAAGAACATAAAACCAGATGTAAACTACATCTAATTAAAAATTGGCAATAATGCACGTATGTTAACGTGTTACTTAATCAAGGCGGATAACACATGACTACAGGAACGAATAGGTACTATATATGGAAATGGCAATAGGCAATAGATATACATACTCTGTTAAAAGCAAAAATATATTGTACACACAATAATTTTACGGTCGATCGATCGGTTACTTAATTACGAGTTCAAACTAAATGGCATCAACACCTAATCATGTCCCTTCTACAATATTAATCTGGTTTTAATTTATTTGTAATTTTTGAAGAAAAAAAAAGAAAAAGAAAAAGGAAAGAACCCTTGTTTAGCATGTTTTGGTAAGTGAAAACATTAGTGTAATTTTTTTTTAATGTTCGTATCACGGGACAACTAGCTGTTATATCCATACGGGCAGGCAGTCACTAAGGACCGATCCACGAAGTCAAGGACCACAGGGGTGCCCACCAATTTAACCGTTACAGAAGGCACGACGTTAAATTAGAGGTAAAATCTCGTCTGCTTAGACTCGAATCCTGGTCTCCCAAGATATGATCCAAACATCATTAGTGTAATTCTTATTTTAAGTTTAATATGAATATACGTAAAGCAAAAAATTAGTGTAATTTATTTGTTCTTTAACGGTAAACTATTCCACTATTATATAACTGAATTAAATGAATCTTTAGAACCCAAACTTTTCAAAAAAACCTCACGGATATCGAGTACTGATGAAATATCATAAGATTAAAAACCTTACCAAGTTACCAACCTCATTGGCCATCAATGTAAATTTATAATTTATTTTTTAAGTTCTTTAATTATAATATTGGTGATAATAAGTAACTATAGTAACTCTTAATAACTAGAACAATACTCGGTGGTTAATCGGGTTAGAACAATGATTAACGAAAGTGCAAACTTCCCAATAAATTAACATAAGTGCAAGTATATTTAGAGTACTCGAAACATGTTCAAGTTTGTATTTAAAGATACAATATTATATCCAAATATTATTACTAGCGTAAAACATTGCAAAACCAAACATAAGATAGTTGAAAAACACTGAACACTAGATGTTCAAACAAATTAATTGATGGTGCAAGAAGTTCATGTAAAGATATAATACTATGTACTTTCAAGCACACCTTTAGATTCGTCAACTTCTATAGTAGCTTTAACTATGGAATTATATATCAGCGTCATTAATTATCTTATCTTCATCTTTAATAATAGCATCATTAATCATGTTACGTTCAATGATCTTGTTAAAAGGTTCCACCTTTGTGCCATTTGAGTCCATAAAAGGAGCTACATTTATGATTGTAGAAGTTTCATGAGGCCCCCACTGAATTTCATCCATCTTTGCTTGTTCGCATTCAGTGACCTTTGATTGCAATTTATAATAAAGTAGATCTAAGTCAAGTGTATATGCTCGATTGGCAACAACCGGAAGCAACAGGGGCACTACACGTGACGTTGTTTAAGACGCCAAGTTCACAACCATAGTACTTTTTGACTGTAAACCTACACGAAAACTCAGGTTTTAGGTTGCATTTATCAACTTTGATACTGAAGATGAATGGGACTGCAATCAAAGTATTAATAAAGAACTTGATTATCCAATTGGGATCACCACCACCTAATAAAAAAAATATGACACGTGAAGTATGCATGCTGATATAGATATAATAAAAGGTGTAAAGTAACAAACCTCTTATGAATCCCGAGAAATTAACTCATCGAGTGCGCATCCTAAAAGGTTAGTAACATTATCTTTGAAAAGAACACACTCCATGATCTCTTAGTTGCTGCATACTCGTACTACTAACTTGTAGCTATAAAAATGATCTATCTGTACAAAGTCCAAAAGTATATACCAAAGCACTAAGTTTATAACTAATGTGGTGTGACATTTCGGTTACAAAAAGCACAGTGATATCGAACGTCTTTAAATCGACATTAATCACCGTAGCCTAAAAATGATGATTTTTTCCCCTGAAGCAGTAATTAAAAAAAGTAGTTGAAATGAGTTTAATCCACCTAATTAGCTGTATGATGATATGTCTTCAAGACTCTTGTTTATCCAAAGACATGCTGGCCCATATGCTTGGACTCCTGTATTTGAAATATCTTTTCCCTACACTATTTCCGTTTATCCTGTAGTTTTTGCATCACCTCCGACATCCGTGTTTGAAAGAGGTCGTCCTCTTTGATGCTCTTTATCTTGTCGACAGTCATACAGGTCGGTGAATATTGTTTAAAAAAGAAGCCACTTGGAAGTGAAAAGGAGAGTAAAATGTTATAATGAAAGACTACTCGAAATATTTGTAAAATGGTAGTGAAATGTATGGTGAAATATATTGTATTTATATAGTAGAATCAAGTTTTAGCTATTCAGGAACTATAGGTATACTTTTTTTTTTTTTTTTTTAACTTTTTGACTGCTCTAAGGACTAATACGTAATTATTTTGAATTCTTGGCCATTTCAGAGAGTAAACGTGTAGCTATTTTGAATTTTATCAGTTTAAAGAGAAAGTGTAAACTTTATTTGATGATTTTTGCGCTACACCATATCTTTTTTTTTTTTTTTTTTTTTTTTTTTTTTTTTTTCGCACATTTTGGTTTTCTCTAGGCAAAGAGAAATAAGATAAAACATTGTAAGTCACCAATGGTCTAAAGTTAAGCCAAAACTTGTCAAAATTTGACATGCTAGATGCTACTGTACATGTTTGCCTTTAATGGGCTCATTGCTAAATAACATGAGTTGGCATATTTTTGATACTCTTGACAATGAGTTCATTGATGCTCTCTGCCTTACGACTCTCGTTGACGATAATGTTGTCACTAGGTTCATCAATATACTTGTTATCTTCAATAGTCAAAATGAACATTCCTAAACTTTTTATTTAACGGTTGACTTGAGTCGTTAAGTTCACATTACGTGTCCGTTAAGCCTATAAATGATTTAATGACTATATATGTTTAATGTGTTATGTGTGTAAGGCTTTAATGCCTTAATAATTAATGTGCTAAAGTGTTGAAGATATGTTTTATATCCCTTTTGATGTGCTTGAAGTGTTTTATGTGTTGAAAATATTCCCCATAGGTGTTTTAAGTTAAATATGAGCCATAAAGAAGTCTAGGGACTAGTTTTGATATAGTTGGAAACTAAAAAACGGGATTAGGGTCTTGGATATAACACCCCAACTAAGGCGGAATGATGAGATGTACAGAAAGTCGAGTATTCAAAACAAGGATTATAAATAACATTTATCATAACTTTATTTGATAAAAAGAATTTACAATGTACAAACATGTGAACCAATTTCCAAGTACAAATGCGTCTACCATACTTGGATATTAAGTCCACGTACCAAATAACAAGCACATGAAATAGTAAACTACAATGATCAAGGAGGATTCCATTGCCTATCACGAGGTTTGATCTTTCACTCCAAAGTGCAATGCAAATAATCATAAAGCATATAAATCCTCAATGCTTAAGCTTATTTCCTGAAAAACATGAAAAAAAAAGTGTCAACTACGAAAACGTAGTTGGTGAGTGCATGGGTTTTTATATAAATCTTGGTACATGCCCATAACGAAATGAAAATACGAAACAAAGTCTATTAAATTCAACAAAGTGTATCAATTCAAAGCTATTGTATCAATTGAAATGGGCCGATTCACACACCACAAACGAAATCAAAATACTAACCGATTGTTGATAGAGGCCATTGAACAAGGTCATTGCTCCATTCATTGTAGTCCACTTTGTGTTTAAACTATGGTGAGTTTGATTTGTCCCTCCCGCAAGTTCTGAAAAATGATCCAAGATCCGTTCCCAAAACTTATCTCTTCCTTGTTCATTCCTGACTACTTTACAAGTGGAGACATGAATCCATGCCTTTGCCAAAGCCACTTCCTCCTCTTGAGTCCACGGTTTCTTCTCCGCACGCCTTTTGAATTTCTTGACTTCTTGAACTTCTTCAACCACATCTACAATATACGAATGCCACAAAAATTTGATATGGCATAAAAGTTTTAAAAACATGGCCGAAGTTAATTGATAAAAAGGAATACCGGTTGGAACTTCTTGTGTTTCGGGGATAGTTTCTTCATCGTTGTCACTCGGCAACTTGTCACGATAGCTATGTAAAAAAGGTTCGAATTCTGCCGTTTTAACGAATTCATAATCCCGGATATTCAACGGTTGTGAACTATACCCATACGACGGTTGGGAAGTAGCCGGTTGAGGGCAGTAAGGTTGAGGTGTAAATTGACAATGATGGACAGAGGGTTGAGACACACTTTGTGGAGGATTCGATGATTGAGGGTGGTACATTGTTTGTTGAGGCACAAACACACGCTGCCGGATCAACCCGATACGACCACGACCTCGATTAGTCTCGACATAGCCTCGCCCTCTATTCAATCCGGCTGCATCGTTTTTTTGCTTTCTACGATCCATGATGAAATTGTAGGTGATGATTGAGGGCTATGAATGTGTGATGTTTGGAAATGAAGAAGAAGGAGGGTGATATAGCCTAACAACGGCTAGTTTTGTTCAAAAAAAAATCTAGTTTTTTTTTTAAACGGCTAGTTTTTTAAATATTGGTCCCACACATTCAATATGCAATGTTCACTTTTGATTTTATGAATAGAGGGCTCCCATACTATCACTTAACCCGTTGAGCCATAAATTTGAAGGTGGCGGCGGTGTTACCGCCGGGTTGAGACCATGAAACCACCAACCCGTCATCCACTCCTAGTCCCCTTAATGGTTTGGCGACTTGTATTTGTAAACAGGTTTGCAACTTCAATCAATTTAAATTCAACTCATACATTCTATTCGACTTCGTATATATAGCACATATATATTTTTTTTTAACTATTCTTAGTGTTTAATTAAAAACAAAATACCAACGTCAAAAGTTCCCAAAAGCTTTTTCAAAGAAACAAAGTTACTAAGAATACATATATACCTTTTTGTTTTTGGTGACTATATTTTAATTTTTAAACCCAAAACAAATATAGAAAGAAACGTTAACTAAATCTTGAAAACTGGAAATAGTAACACACAAGTTCCTATCAACCAAAGATCCTACATAATTTCAAAGCCCAAAACAATATTTCTCAACAACTCTCTCCTAATATATAAAACTTCTATATTACACCAATTCCATGCTCTTAATTTGCACTTCAAATATAAACCCTTCTAGCAATCCTCTTAATCAAAATTAACAAAAGAACTCCAAATTATTCACTATGGAAGCTAACATTATTATCATATTTATGGTGTTAGCTACCACTTCAGCCTATTTCCTATGGTTCCACCACCTTTCTCGTCGTCTTTCTGGACCGAAAGTCTACCCTTTCTTCGGTAGCCTTCCGGTTCTTTTCTTAAACAGGTCCCGAATCCATGACTGGATCGCGGGAAACCTACGTTCAACGGGTGGTGGAACTTATCAAACCACCACAATAGCAATACCTTTCTTTGCACGTAAACAAGGGTTTTATACGGTTACTTGTAACCCGAAAAACATTGAACATATACTTAGAACACGGTTTGATAACTACCCGAAAGGACCAACATGGCAAACCGCTTTTCATGATCTCCTTGGTCAAGGGATATTCAATAGTGATGGCGAAACATGGCTGATACAACGAAAAACCGCGGCTTTGGAGTTTACGACACGGACACTACGCCAAGCCATGGCTAGGTGGGTTAGTCGTACTATTAAAACAAGATTATGGTGTATTTTGGAGAAAGCATCTAATGAACATTTTCCAGTTGATTTGCAAGATCTTTTACTTCGGTTAACATTTGATAACATTTGTGGGTTGACATTTGGTAAAGATCCGGAAACATTATCGACCGAGTTATCCGAGAATCCATTTGCAACCGCTTTTGATTCCGCAACCGAAGCAACGCTACAAAGGCTATTGTATCCGGGGTTTTTGTGGCGTTTGAAGAAGCTTATAGGGATTGGAGCGGAAATGAGACTCCGAAAAAGCCTTCAGGTTGTCGAAAACTATATGACCGAGGCATTAACTGCTCGTAAATTAAACCCGTCAGATGATCTTCTGTCAAGGTTTATTAAAAAACGTGATGTTGATGGGAATATATTCCCAAATGATGTTTTGAAACGTATTGCTTTAAACTTTGTGCTAGCCGGGCGCGACACATCATCTGTCGCGCTCAGCTGGTTTTTCTGGTTGGTCATGAATAACCCATTGATAGAAACAAACATTATCAATGAGTTGACCACAGTATTAAAAGATACACGTGGCAGCGATTCCAACACATGGGTTTCGGACCCTTTGACTTTTGATGAGGCTGATAGATTGGTGTACCTAAAAGCTGCTTTAGCAGAGACTCTCCGCTTGTATCCATCAGTCCCAGAGGATTTCAAGTACGTCATAAACGATGACATTTTACCAGATGGAACTAGGGTCCCATCTGGTTCAACAGTGACGTACTCGATATACTCTGTAGGACGAATGAAGAGCGTGTGGGGCGATGACTGCTTGGAGTTTAAACCCGAAAGGTGGTTATCTGCGACTGGAGACCGGTTTGAGGCACCGAAGGATGGTTACAAGTTTGTGGCGTTTAACGCCGGTCCAAGGACTTGTTTAGGCAAAGATTTGGCATACTTGCAAATGAAATCAGTGGTTTCTGCCGTGCTCCTTCGTTACCGGCTGTCGTTAGTTCCCGGTCACCGGGTGGAACAAAAGATGTCATTGACATTGTTTATGAAAAATGGTCTAAAGGTATACTTGCACCCACGCGATCTTACCTCAGCATAGGTCACCGGCCATTTGAAGGGCAAATTATATATATGATATAATTTGTTGTTTTTGAGGTGGTTGTATACTTTCATATATCAAAATGCCACATACTCGTGTTTGGTCAAAGGGTCATTTAATTTGTATTTACCATATATCATTCTTGTTTAATTGTAATATTGTAATGCTTTGTTTGGCTTGACGAAATTCATAACAAGCTTTTCCAAAAATATATATTAAAAAATTATGAGTCACCTTTATATATATGTTTTTTTTTGTGAAAATGTGAATTATATTACTATCCAAAAAATATGTACACCTTTATATATATGTTGTTTATATATGTGATCAAAAGTAATCAAATCCAAACATTTTAGAAATAAAACATCAAAGAAGGGGTTTAAGAAAGTGATACACTTCATGTTATGTAACGTCACAATTTTGTACATAAAAATGATAGTAAGCTTGGATACGTATAGGAATTAATCAAATTAAAGTACACGATAGATTCATAATGAGATTGTGAGATTAATAAATTTATTTATTGAAGAAGAAAATTAATAGAAAAAACTAACAAGCTTGGAGCTACACAATTTATGCATATTTATTCAAAGTCTTTTTCTCGTTGTTTATTTTCAGTTTTTAGGAATTTGGTTCCACTTTTATCTGTTCCTTTGAACGTAGTTACCATTACCAACCACTATATAAAGCCGGTAATAGGCAAAACCACCATCGGTCCATCGCCGTGCTACTAATCGACTATCATTGGTGAAAAATTTAAAAATAATCACTATGACACATCATGCAGGTACGATTATAATATTTTGTATCCATAAATGCAATTAGCTAGCTAGAGCTTATAGGCTTTTTGCCATAACTATCAACACGTAATAGTAAACATGGCACTAAATAAATTAAGATTGGTTTTTTTAAAAGACAGCGTATCACTTATTTACTAATATCAAATGGGTGTTGTTCAAAGTAGGTTGGAATCTTGTATATCAATAGAATCGACCAAGAGTTGCCTTTTCTAAGGGTGCATAGTATGATATTTTTTCTTTTTCAAAAAAGCAAGATTTGGGTTAAATGGAATTATGGAAAAGTAGGTTTTCTTATTAAAAAAAAAAAACAAAAAAAAAAAAACAGAAGTCAATAGTTAAAATCTTGTTGCTAATTTCACGACAGGAGATGATACTTTACATAATATATTTTTATTTCGCTACAAATAATGTTGCATTTGTCTACACTTTTAGTTAGTATGAACAAATTAAAAGTTTTGTCACGCTTTTATGTGTGTAAAATATATAGAACCAAAAGTACGTAAAAATTTATCCACACTAAAAAGTGTGTAGAACTAAAAGTTCACACTTTTTAGTATGGACTTTCATAATTATTTTGTAATACCACATTTATCCACACTAACTAAATATGTGGCGTGCGTGGACAAATGGGGTATTACAAAATAATTATAAAAGTCCACACATTTAGTGTGGATAAATTTCTACACACTTTTAGTTCTACATATTTTTATACACATAAAAGTGTGACAAAATTTTTAATTTATTCACACTAACTAAAAGTGTGAACAAATACAACATTATTGGTAGTGTTTATATATGTTAATCGAGCTTAACAAATTTTTTTACTATGATGTTAACAATTTAACAGAATATTCTTGTGACTGTTTCCAGTCATTTTTCCAAAAATGTTTACCTAAAACGATTTTGAACTTGATACCTTTTCTTAAAAAACCAATATCAGCAAATAACTAGTATGCCACATTCATGGTAGTTATAATGCATCACCATATTTGTCATAGTCATTGCTATAAACAAAGGTGGAAAGTTCTTACTCTTTCTTTCGCCATATATTTTAATTTGACAAAAGAAGAAATAGTTAGGGGTAGGTAAATTCGAAAAGGATTTTACTATATTTCTG
Source organism: Erigeron canadensis (assembly GCF_010389155.1). Lineage (NCBI taxonomy): Eukaryota > Viridiplantae > Streptophyta > Magnoliopsida > Asterales > Asteraceae > Erigeron > Erigeron canadensis. The sequence goes on from NC_057763.1 coordinate 4,287,021, forward strand.
TTGACTACTCTATCGTAAGCATTTAAAATAACAAGCTTTAAAAAATTATAATACCCCTTGATTAAAGAAGTTGTAAAATAGCTCTAAACCACACAATCAGTATATACCGACAAAGATTGAATTATAAAAACATAAAGTGATGTGTTTTAGATGAAAAAATGTTCTTCCAATCTCTTTTCTAACTTCTATAGAGAGAGACAAATTAGTCCACAGCTACACAACTGACTTCTTTACATCCAAATATGGTTGGTAGGAAATGTATATGCACGTAACTAAGGAAATGTACTATTGCGCCTTGCTGCAGTTATGAATGTTTGTTATATATTACTGTATTTTGCATTATAAATATCGAAAGGTATAGAATACTAGTTGTGTTTAAAATTTGTATATCCCTAAAACTTATAAATGTGAAAGTTTGAGAAAACATAGCAAAAATTAGGTGTAAGGATGAAGCAATTAAAATGTGTATAAATTAAAAAAAATGATGTAGCAAGAGATTCTAAATCATCACTCGCCTGCCTAAAAAGTAAATAAATTCTCCAAATTTTTTTCGAACATTAATTCAGCATACGACATCGGGAACCCTCACAGTATAATGGCGAAACCTTACACGTACACTAGACAATGAAATGTTGACCATGTGAGTTTATTATGTGCGTTTATTTATTTTCATTACGAAAAAAAAATACAATATTTACAAATTTCAGTTGCAAGTTCCAATTTAGTAGTGAAGTATATATCTATATATGCACTGGGCTATAGGATTCGATTATGGATCCCAATGGCCCAAATGTTGACATAAGTATCCAAGGCTTAAAAATTTACCTTAAAAACGCAAGTCACGTACGTTTTTTGATTTTTGATTGGAACTTGGAATATCGATATTGCTACTAAATATATCGATTATTAGTTTATAAAAGTTACACATATATTAGATGTTTGTATAACATGTTATATAAATTTGTACAATACGATAAATTTATTAAAATTAATGCTATTAATATAATCGAAATTTTAATTCTCCTTTTCGACTAAAGGTTATATCATTTACCTCTAGAATGGTATGAGACATACGCATTGGTTAGTTAATGCGATGACAGTCTAATCGCCAGGAAATGCATCACAAAAGTTAAAAACACAGGTTAGGAGTTTAATTCCCTTTCTTTTAGGTGTCTTTTTTTTTTTCTTTTTTCTTTTTTCTTTTTTACAAAAAATTATAATGTCACATGATTTATCTTATTTGTGTTTGCCCTAAGTCACTGAGGCAGGTAGGTGGACTACTATACCGACTACAAGTTAAATCCATTTTAGAAATTGAACATATTTGGTTTTTGAATCTAAGTGGGCCGTTCAAACAAGGTAATATGGGCTACACTTTTAATCCTAAAAAGATAATGTCCGCGCATTGCGGCGTTGAGATAGTTGGGGTGATAGGTCAAGTCATAGAGTATGATAGCCAAATGTCTTAGCAGTACGGGTTCCGCCCTCGGATTCAAAAATTCTTCAAAAGTATATTGAATGACAATTCTAATGAAACAATATGAAATTTTAAGAACACTCATACAATTTTTATAATTTATCGATATACGGTTTTTGAGATAAAAGATTTTGAATGAATTAGAGTAATAAAATGATTTATGCAAGGAAGAGAATAAAATGAGTGGTTGAGATTTGAGAAAAGAAAAAAAAATAAGTGGTTGAGATTTAAGGTTATTATAAGTATATTAAGTAGAGATGTTTATATTAGTGAATAAAAAAAAGGTAATTTAGGTAGTTCAATTACTTAATTGAAATCTACAAGAAATGCAAAATGTTTTATAAGATAGTATCTTAATGAAGCCCAGACATGTTTAAACAAGTAAAACAGGATTGGTGACCATCGTGACTCTTTCAGTCTTTGTAGAGGTCTTTATGCACTGGGTATATTCTGAAGTCTTAGGTTCAAAAATTTTATATTTCACAATTTATTTATATTTTAAAAAAAACCCGCAAAAAAGGCGCCAGTTTCAACGGCCAGAAGCACTGACTCCCAGTATTCCACAATACCATCAAACACTTTGCTGCTCTTCACAGCTTTTATTATCATTCACACACACATCCTTATATCTGTCACCATTCCAAATCTATATCTATATATGATAATAAATATATATATTTAATCATAACTTGTAAACATCTCAAACACACATTCACAAACACACACTTGTTGTTGAAGCAATCCATAATCTACATTTTCCCCCTTTGACTTCCAAATGAAATCCCATTTCTTTTTTATCTTTCGTATTGTTAAATTCATCGCAGCACTTCAGTGGCACGCATTTTATTATATCTTTTCTCCTTTGAGTGATTCTTACAACATTTTGGATCAATTCCCACTGTTTGCTAGACAAAGTTTCACACCTAGACTTGGTTCTTATAGCCCGGTTTTGATCTTCTGGTGATTTCTGCTGTTTATCATCAATTTTCTGTAGCTTGGTTCATATCGACATATTAGAACAATTTCAGTAATTGAAGGTAAATATATTCTTCTTTACTAGATGGTACTTTTAAGACAGATTGTTCATAGTTTTCATAAATAGAATATGATGTATGTTATTTTATTTAGCTATTCTATTGACTTTGAACTTAAGTTCTTACTATTTGTATGCTTCGTGTAAATTTATTTAGTTCGAACCTTAGGATTGACATGCCTGTGAGGTTTTTCCTTATACAGTCACTCTGTTGTAGCTCAGCCCGGTTAAGACAATTTAGTCTACCGTGGGTGTCACTCACTGTTGTATGGTGAGTTGAAGGTGATTCGAAACATGTCATTTCAGTAAGAAATGTTGGTTAGACCACATGCCCAATGGGAGAGGTTGAATTACCTCTCATTTGACCGGCTTGGGGTAACATGGGCCGGTTGGCGTTGAAGGAAATCAACCTCTTTCATTGATGAACTAATTAAGTAATTAGTGTAAAAGTTTTAATCTTAGAAGTTTTGGTTACCATAGAAAGATACTTTTCTTTCGTATAAAAAGGCAAAGTATCCACCGATATTTACAATTTTCTCAGAATAGGACTAAACCAGCAATATCTTGGTTGATGGGTCACTTCAGATACCGCAATGAAAAAGGCCCTTGGGTACCATCAAAAGATTTGGTACTTTGAGCTCTCGTGATGTAGGTTCATAATATATGATCAGGATATTCCTTTAGTATAGTTTCAAAATTTGGTTATCAATGACTAGGAGTAATAGTTTAGTAGGGTATGTACAGATTATAATTAGGTCAGTAGTGATGATGATTTGCACTTACTGTTGACAGCAGGCATCGTGCATTCGAATGTCGACTGAACTCAGGCTGAATGTTACTGTGAATCCTGATGTCAAGGAATCAGATTTCAACTCCTCACTTCAGTATTCTCCACTTGGTGGGAAAGTGAATCTGGTTCACAGGCTCATTGGTGGTTTCCTTCCACGAGGGAAGCATCTAGGCGGCAATATATTATCAGCTACAGAATACGGAGGAACAAATGAAAGGTGTGCTTAGAATAATGGGTTAGATATCGTGTTGAAGTATTGCAACTTCTACATAGAAGTATAAAAGATTTAATATTTCACAATGCTTAACATGTTAAGCAGATCTAGAGCCAATCGGGTCATGTCTGAGAACGATGAAATCAGTCTTGACCCAGGTGATAAGAGGGCACATGAACTTAAAGCTAGATCTGGACCGTTAATCTCTGGAGCTGCATACTGTCTCTCTTCTTGCAGCATGATTTTGCTTAACAAAGTTGTCCTTTCCAGTTATTCTTTCAATGCCGGAATATCATTGATGTTTTATCAGGTAACTTTGACAATTTTGGACTAGATATGAAACAATATATATATGCAATTATTAATGTATACATATCTAATGTGTTTTTGGATTATTGGATGATTTGATGTTTAGGCTTTTCCTTTCCACATGTAATTCTTGCAGAATCTCATCAGTACTATCATAGTTATCATTTTGGGCTTTTCTGGAGTAGTTTCACTGGAAAAGCTTAACTGGAAACTTATTAAAGTCTGGATACCCGTCAATCTGATATTCGTAGCCATGCTTGTTTCAGGCATGTATAGGTATGTCATTATAGATTCTAATGTTTACATAGAATAAAAGTATATGTTAATGTTAACCAGAACAAATTGAGGTGGCAATAAAGGCCAGACAGAAGGGTTGGGTAACATGTCAAAACATTTTCTTTTGGCAGGGTCTGGGCCAGGCTTTGTACATTTGCAAACACATGTTTGAACATTCAAAAACGTTTATAACTCTATAAGCAGTTAGTTTATAAATTATGATTTCTGAAACAAATAATAATATATCCTGGAACACAAAACTATACCTGGCAATTTTCAGCCAGTTTGACCCTTTTACCATTAGGCTGACTTATTTGGTTTTGGTACAATCAGAATTAACCCTTGCATAAGTTAATAAGAAAGCCACCTTTATAAATATGATAGTAGGATGGATATATAGTTTTCTTTTGTATATGGAAATAGTCTTAGACATCTAATCTTGTAATCTTATGTTTTTTGGGTTTTCTGTCAATAACTTCCAGTTTAAAGCACATAAACATTGCAATGGTCACAATCTTGAAGAACGTGACCAACATATTAACAGCAGTTGGTGAACTATATATATTTCGTAAGCGACAGAATCAGAAAGTGTGGACCGCAATGTTCTTTATGGTATGCACCTATATGTTGCTACGCTATATTTTGCACGTATTACCTTAGTAATTAGTCTTTGATTCAATTTACCAAGAACTCTAAAGTCTATATTATGACTAGATTATAAAATCCTGCAGATTGTCTCTGCTGTAACAAGCGGTATCACAGACCTGTCGTTTGATGCAACGGGTTACACATGGCAACTAGTGAATTGCATTCTTACTGCAAGCTACTCAGTATGTTGTTTCTTCTATTACTTAACTTTTATATAACATTGCTTCAATCCTTTTCATATATCCATTAAGCAATATACATATATGTCTGATTTGCATATGAATACGTATTTCTGAAATTTGTAAACAGCTTACCCTACGGAGAGTCATGGACACAGCAAAGGCCATGACAAAATCTGGATCTCTAAATGAAGTTTCAATGGTGTTGCTGAATAATCTCTTATCATTACCATTTGGCGCTTTCTTAATTATTTTATTCAACGAATGGACTTATGTAGCCAATGCGTAAGAAATTGATCCATTTCCACAATCATTTTTATTACCTATTCCAATTACCTCTACCATCATCTTTTCGGGTTATGGGTTTCAGGGATGTAATCAAGATTCCCATGTTTTGGGTTGTGGCAACTGCCAGCGGGCTTCTCGGACTTGCCATTAGCTTTACTTCCATGTGGTTCTTAAACCAAACCGGTCCTACCACTTACAGGTAACAGTTAATGATCCACTCAACAAACATAAACCAATTCTGATCATGGTTTAGTAAGATCTATTTAAAACCACTTCTGTACTATATTTTTTCTGCAGTTTGGTGGGCTCGTTAAACAAGATCCCCATCTCCATTGCTGGTTTAGTGTTGTTCAATGTTCCACTTAGCCTGCCAAATCTTTTCAGCATACTATTTGGTAAGCAACATCGTCTTAACTACTTTCCAGCAACCATTTTGGAATGTCTTTGTTAAATGTTTTTATATGCGCTATATTTTCAGGTTTATTTGCTGGTATATTATTTGCAAAGGCCAAAATGTCATAATTGCATACCGTCCTCTAGCCATATATTTTTTGCTTGCTACATAATCATTATTGGTGATAAGAGCCATATCTGATATGATTATGGGCAGAACACTAATGCAAAAAAAAACATTGGGGGTCAAATGGGCTTAAACAAAGCCTAATTTACAAGGTAATTAGTAACTATTCTGGTTCAAAGGCACACCAGGAGTGAAGATGCCTATTAAGTATATGTAACCTTAATGTTATCGATATTGTTTTCTTAATAAGATTATATGGATACCCAATATAAGAGAACTTTTTATTTAGCTTGGCATTATGTGGCAGACTACTACTTGTAAAATCTTTGCACCATCGGAGGGTACTTGCAGGACTTGAGTCTATGGGGTCTTGAGTTCGAATCCGGGTGTGAGCAAAATGCTCATCGAATTAGAGACAAGGGTTTTCTTATAAATATCAACTTAGTTTCATTTAAAACTGGAGTTGGGTATATGAAAAGTTTGAAGTGCTTTTATTTACCTTCTTTCACTCTTTTGACACCTTGAGAGAACTCTCATTGATCTTGTGTTGATTTGGGTATCATTATACTCTATAACTGGTGTTTCATGCTTTTAAAAATGGAGTAGCTTTTATGCATTGCCTACTAAACCAACGACACATGTTCCACGACAACCATCCACGTTACTTAACGTAATAGTCACGTGTTGATCTAATGATTATTATAACTGATCTCATAAGGACATGAAAAATCTTGTGTCTGATCTGGTGATTATTATAACGGATCTTATGATGACATTATAAATCTTGTATTTAGATAATCATTTAAATTATTAGACATAACTATCGTCATCCAACTAAATGCGCGTCATCTAACTAATCGTCATCCAACTAATCGTCATCAGTCTAGCCGTCATTCGGCTGACATATTTGAACCTGACTCGATCCAACATTGGTGGTGTTGAAATTCGTTAGATACTCGCTCAAATTGTTAGAAAAGGGTAGGACACAAGGGAAAAAAAACAAAAAACAAAAAGAAGCATTTGAAACATTTGGAGGGAACATTCAATTTCAATTTTCTAACTGAAAAATATTTTGACCAATAAATTATTATGAACTTAAGGGAATGATAACAAACTATAAAAGTCTTTTAAGTAAAATAAAATTTTGGTTGAGTAAATTATTAAGTTTCAAGTTTCAAAATTTTGAAGTGTTAACAAAAGTGGGTGTTGTTAAACCTATTTCAATTCATCCCCAAAAGTCAAAACTAACACCAGAAACCATTCCAACATCCCTTTATGATCTCAATCATCATGACAATGTTTCATCTCTCATTTTGAGGTTGATTTTTAAAATAAAAAATTGATCTCTCCAAGTGGAAGTGCAGGAAAAATCATGCCCATGCACAAAAATCAAATAAAAAGTTGAACTCTAGCTCCAAGTGAAAGTAATGTTTTTGGGAAAATCATATTAGAACATGTTTTCTGCTTTTCATATTATTTTCAAAAAAAAAAATTGTGTAAAGCACACAAACTAGAGTTCAGACTTCTTTTCTACTCAAGAACTTAACAAGTTGTACCCTCTCAAACATCAAGCAACAAACTAAATTTGTCCCACCTGTTTCATAATGTCTAAAGACAATGCCAACTGAATTCAGGTTATTTCTTGTCATATAAAGCAATAATCACTTATTTTTTCTGTCCTTTGGACAAGCAATTAATCTCGGAAGAGTAATCTATAGGACGTTTAACAAAACACATGACTTATTGGGAAAGAACATTGAAATGCTGATATCACGACCTTGAAATGCAAACGCCAAGTGTATATATGTATAGCAATATTGGGTCTTTTTGCTTTTGGGGCTTTTCAAGGCTGACGCTTTCGCTTTGAAAAAAAAACATCTAGCTGAAACTTTAAGAGACACAACTCCAGAAAGCCCGGAAAATAAAGGGCACTCTAAAGAAGGATGACCGCGACTTCTAACTCCAACTACCAACTCCATCATCCCCTAGCTAGCCCGAGCCACAGCTAGTTTTTCCAAACATGTCCTAAGTCCATGTTTATGTCTCCATAACCATAGTCAAGGTTACTAGAGTTAAAAAATGAAATAGGTTCACCCATTGGGAAGTAAGGACCATTTGGAAGTACTGATGAAGAAGCTGATGACCCATATTCCGAATGTCCATTAAATTCTTGGGGGTTTGTAATAATTAGGTGCGGTTGTGGTTCTTGAGACAGAACCAAGGGCTCAATGGATTTGGTGATTTCATGTTGTCTAGCTGTGGTGCCATTTTGAAACAGGTTTTGGAAGAAAGTGGACTCGTCATCAAAAGATGGGACAAGGTCGTCGATTGCTGGTGAATAAAAGCAGTATGATGAATTTAGTAGTTCATCGGCGGGTGGAATGGTAGTGACATTGCCTTTAGTGACATTGGTGCTGAAATTAGTCTTTGCATTGTTGTTGTTTGTGGAGGTGGAAGCTATTCCTCGAATATAGTCGCGCAAAATTGTAGATTTTGGCTTTCTATCGAGTGGTTCATCCTTTTTACTCTTGATACGCATTGTTTTTTTCCTTATTGCTGCGTTCCAATGATTCTTGATCGCGTTTTCTGTTCTCCCTGGAAGGAGTTTCACAATTTTGGACCACTTATTGCCCATTCTCTCGTGTGCTTCAACGAGAATTCGCTCTTCCTCTTCACTCCAATCATCCGCCTAAAACGCAAACAAAGGAAACAGAAATTCAAGATGTTGAAATTGGGGAAATATCCTTAGCAAGGAAAAGTGACATAAACTTGAACTAAACTTTCTTTAACGCTTGAAAATCACATGAAAATCAATACTCAATATTTGATGAAAATCATACATTAAAATTATTGTGTATTGATTTAGAAAATATTGCATAGCAAAAGATATACGAAGTGAAAATTAGATGAACTAGACGAATATCTGTTGAGGCATTTGATGAATTTTTCAATAAAATTATTGTGTAATTAAAGGAAAAATTACCATCAAGCGTGTAATATATAGATTCAAGTAGGAAAAATTAAAGATCGAATCAAAACTACTCAAAACGATGAGGTCAAATTTTTAAAGTTGAATTTTTTTTATATATATTTTTTTTCATCTTTTTTTAATTTTAGGATTTGGTTTGAGAGTAAATTGAATTGCAATTTGGCTTATATATGGTCGAATTTTTGAAAATGGTAGCTTTCCAAGAAAAATAATCAAAAACTGAATGAGTGTATTGAACTTTTAGTGATAAATGATTTTCATTTGCAAACAAAAAATCTAAATAATCATATTTGGTTTGTTTTTTTTTCTTATTAATTAATTTGGATTTTTAATTTTTAAATTAGCTTTCAGAATTAACCAGTAATATATACCACAACCAAAATTATTTCGGCTTAAAAAAACAAAATTCCCAAATAAAAATAAATTCTAACATCGAGACATAAAAAATATAGGTAGTATTAATTTGTTAAAAAGGTCAAAATGTATTTGTAGTTGAACTGAATTTTAAATAAGACTTTTAGATTGATATCACATTACATTAATCTAAATTAGTTTATCAAGTTACTTGAACTTTGTCCAAATAGAAAACAATGGAAACATTTCTGAAATTGAAATTCCCGATAACTAAGATAAAAAACATAGGCTAAAACTTAAAACCAAATTAACTCAAATATATATAAATCGAATGACAGCGTAATATATACACTTGTATCGAAAATAAGACCTTGATATCAGGACGCAGATTATTGTACCATCTCTCACGACATTGTTTCCCAGCTCTTCCATCCATATAATCTGATATCACTGCCCAGTTTTTAGTCCCAAACTGATCAACAAGCTTACACAGTTTGCTGCATAATATCACAATAATGTTCAATTAGCATATCACAACATATCAAACCAGTAAATAAATATTTAAGTTTTTTTTTTTTAACGACAAATTGGAATTACTGAAAGGAAGTCGATTAATTAACCTATCCTCTTCGGTTGTCCATAGTCTCTTTGAATAATTCCTAGGAGTAATAGGACAATTATCCGAGACGCTATTGTTTGGAAAATTGATAACGCCGTTGGTGAAGTTTATGTTCGTATAACCTTTTACTTGCTCCAACGGTGATGTGCAATGTCGTTTATCTTGAAACATGCAATCAACACCTAAGTTTTGATCCATGGCAAATGGTGCCACAACTACTCCATCCTCTTGGAACGTATTATTATCTATCCCTTTACTAGAGAAAGAAAATTCCCCAAATGTAATTGAAGGAAAAAATGTCCCTTGGTGATTTTTGAAGTTTTGAGGTCCAAATTGAGTAGGTGTGTACCATGAAGGAGAGTCTAGAGGAAATGTTTGTGCATTTGGATTTTTTGTGAGTCCATTACCTCGACTATAATCGTGAGAGCCATTGCCGCCACAACCTTCCATTATTGCGTGTGTATGTGTCGACAGAGGGGATATCGGTCTGATGGTGGAAGACAAGTCTCAATTGGACATTTTGTTGCTTTAAGAAGAAGTAAAAAAAGATTGAATTAATGAGAATATAATGAGGGAAGGCTTTAGACAACACTATAATTCTAAAATCTTGCAAGGTGAATTGAAGAAGCTTAAATGGAGAAGAAATGGTGGTTCTTTATGTAATTTTACACCTTTTATTCTGTAAGAAAAACATGACTATAGACGAATTAACTTGTACTAAGCCAAGATATGATTTTACATTGTAGTTTGTGATCACGACCGTTGGTCAGCAGGTGGATCCGACGGCTGTTAGTTTTTTTTCACAAGGACTCTTGGGCTTCCTTTGTTGGACATAAGCTGATGTGTAATGATATCATTGGCTCTTATAATTAACAAATACTTATTATTATTATTATTGTTGTTGTTATTACTAACTACTACCTTAATCACATCTGAAATATGTATTTACTCAAATTAAAATGAAAAGAAATTGAGAATAAATTAAAGCGTACACTAATTACTCCGTATGTTCATATGTAAACCAACTGAGTTCACCAAGTGGTTAGAGTTTTTATCTTTGAAAATAGATGTTAAGAGTTCGATTTTCATGCCCAACAAACTTGTCTAATTTTTTTTTTTAATTTTGATAACCTGAAAGTAGTCTCTACATTTGGTAGAGATTTACTTTATATGTAAAAGTAAAGTGCGTGATTTAAGTATAAAATTTTGAAACTTGGACGCACAAATTAAATGTTTTTTCTTTTTGTAATATAACTATAAAAATCAAAAAGAATGATCGAATAAATCGTTAGTATAATTGTATAAGCCTTTGTATATGTTAAACTTTCTAAGCATTTGCATATACCAAAAATGTATTTTTTTTTTTTAACAACAGTATTGATTGGACTTATCGACATTGACTCTTCATTAACCTGTAGAGATCGACCACGTCACCAGCACAGTCAATCCGAGGGCATGACTGGCGGTGGAAGTTTTGCTTCCGTTCTGAAGGAAACCAGTTAAATACTAGAGAAAACCCTCACTCTCCACTTCAGTGGCAAGGACTTCCCAATATGTATTTCAAAGGTTTTGAACATGTGACCAATATTTAGCTGAAAGACATAAAGGATATTAAATGTACAACTGGTTTACATATCAAAGAGAAAAAAATGTATTGAACTATAGAGTGGAACAAGATTCGGGGATATTAACATATAGATTATCATTTCTATTGGGTTGATTAATAAATTGTTCCTGCGCGAACAACTTGGCAACATAATTCTTTTTGTGATTAATATATTCATAAGTTTTAGAAAATTATAAGTTAAAGAGCTTTAGTTTCTCCTAGGGTTTTCTCACATGTTTTGAAGAATTGGAAGGTTTGTGATTACTAATCATTAGCGGTCAAATAACATCCTCTTCTCATTTTTATCCTGGATTTTATCATGTGATCATCGCTAATTATCACCAAACTTGTACTATCATTTAACGTGGTCTAGATCTTATATATGTTCTGTTAATAACGCAATCATTTACGAAATGATGATGCCCTCTTCTCCTTTTCATCGCGGATTTAATCATGTGATTAACCATAATTATCACCAAATAATCTCGTATCATTATTTAATGTGTGTGGATCTTATGTTCTGACAACAAAATCAGTAACTTAACATCTAGTAAACGAGTAAACGGATTACTATATTATATTTTCCTATTCGTATTATTTCGGAAAGACGAGGACCTTACCAAAGATAACACGAAGTGAAACCTAATGGCATGACCTACAATGTATTGAGGATATTTATACATAACTAAACTTATGTCCGCACAATATTGCAGCGGTGGCGTAGTGATGGCGCATGTGGTGGTGGTGACGGTGGTGGGGGCGGCAGTGTGGACGGTGATAGGGACGCCGATGGTAATGAATGTAAAAATATATGATGTTAAAGGTGATATTGTAGTTATTTTAAGTGTTAGAGTATCTATACTGTAAATTATTTTATTTAGGTATTATAGATATATTAGATAAAGATGATTAAATAAGTAAATAAAAGATAATGGTATTTTTAGTTTTTCAAAAATAGAAAGTTTAAGGAAAAAAATGTGATTTATTTTATTAGATAGTATAGATTATTTAAAGTACAAAAACATCCCTCGAGAATGTAAAAGATACTATTACATACTAAGTTTAATTTTCCAACATTCTCTATTTTAATGGGAATTGTGTATATTCATCTTCAATTGACTTGTTCTTGGTGGACTCGAATTGAATAGGTTGAGTAACTATGATCCTCTAGGGAAAAACTGATTGAAAAGTTGTTGTAAGGACTTTTGAAATTTAGAGGTTGATATTTTTTCACAAATGTTAAGAGCCTTGGTAGAGCATTTCTCTCTATTGTCATGACACACCTCAAACTTCCTTATTTCAAATCTTATGATCACTTTTGTAAATTTTCTTCATTACATCCTTTATCAACAGAATATGATCTTCATCGGCGTTGTTTGACTTGAGGAATTCATTCAAGCAATCATACGCCCATTTCTTAATACAACTCCTTCGGGTTCTACTAATATTGTGCACGTTCTAAACTCTTCATGATCAAATCCCTCCAAAGTATGATTCTAAACAGTTAATTTAAGGTTTTGATTTTAAATACGAATGTAAACAAATTCCTATTTAGTCTAAAGACAAGGTTCTTTTGGGAAAGTATACAAGTTTCTTCTGAAATAAGTGTTTTTGAATATATGAAGAGTCAATATGCCAAGCCTAAATTTGTCATTCAAATACTAACTTTTTTTTTTTAATCAAATCCTTAAAATGTCCAATATACTTATAAACATTATAATCCATCCAAAATTTTAATAATTCTTCAAAATTTCCCAAAATACACAAAATTTGTTTAGCTTATCACATTTCTGATTTCTCGTTACTGTTAAAAAATTAAAATAGATGAAATAAGCCCAAATTATACTCGAGAACGAGAAGTAATTAATTATTGTTTTTGGGCAGTAGACTAAAACTATCCAAACTCTTTTTGTCAAGCCCGGGTTTGTTTATTGGACTTGAACTTTCATTTGCTAGACCAGTACTTTAATGCGATACTTAGATTCCTCTCCCAAGTCAAATTTCAATATTCTGATAGTGATTTTTAAGATTCAAACGTGAGGTCTGGAACTACGTACACTAGTACACTATTTATAAAATTTGGCGTTAATTGCGGGATTCATCTTTATGATTTCTTCATTTCAGAGTTTACATCTCTTTTCAAAAAATTAGTGAAATAGGCCGAAATGGAGTCAGAATTTTACGTTGTGAGGGACGGAAAATTTTTATAAAATAATCGATCACATGAATTCATGAAAGAATCATATCGTATATAGGTTTTTAAGTAATTTAGTATTAAAGTAAAACAAATAAAACTCTAGGGTTTTTTTCATTGAAATTCACTATGCATTATGAAAAATCATCGTACATCAATTGTTTTGTGAATCCTCATGCATCAATTTAACCATGATTTAAAGGTAAAGATATTGTCTTATTTGTTTTACTTTAATATTTGTTTTACAATATAATAATAAATTCTAAATGGATCAGGTCATTGATTACTCAACCTAATAAGTGACAACGCCGTTGTTTCTTTTACTTTATTTTGCTAAAGTTGAGATTGAGAATTTGAGATAAGTCGATAGTTGTTTATTGGAAAATGCAGTCTAAGGTATAAATTTATGTTAACACTTAACAGTCTTATCGCTTAACAGGGCCGTATGTATACTTTAAGTGAATATGTGATTTTGGGCTATTAACTACTCATATTTATTGGGCTAATTGACGGATACCAAATACCTCTTGGTCCCCTGCTCTCCATCTCTAGAATAAGTCCATTACTCAGTTTTGTTGTGAGTACTTCAAGATGTCATCAATTTTGTTACGAGATACATCTCTATGGTTAGTCCATTTTTCATAGTTTACAACTTTACATCTCTCTTATGTACGTAACTTGCAACGAACTCAGTAGTTATGAGTTTTGACCTATTTCACGAAATTTATTGAAAAGGGGTGTAAACCACACAAATAAATAAGCCACTTAGTCGAGTCCTAGTTGCAAGTAGATAATAATTAGTTTATTAAAATCATAAGCTATTCGAAATCTATTACCCTTTATAAATCATATTAATCTCTCATATTTTAGAAAATTCATCATTTTTTTATACCCAAAATACCTTTATTTCTTAATCTTAATTTCATTATACACCTAATCAATACCTTTATATTATTTAATAAATAAAACAACCCTCTCTTTAAAAGTTATGTAGGAATTATGTAAAATACAATTAATGATTAAATTACAATATCAGTCATTTATCTAAAATATCACCATTAAGCTTTTTACATCAATTACCTTTACATTAATTATCTACACTACTCGACGCAGTCTCCACCACCAACAATCGCCCCCATCACCACACCGTTGCTGCCACAACCACCGCTGCATTGCGCGGGTGTCATATTAACTTTTGAAAGCTAATGAAAACTAAGTTACCTAAAATAGGTTATTGATTATATAAACTAACTAATACTTTGTTACTACTAATTACTAAGCAAAACGTCCAACAATTTCTTTCTTTATACAAAACCACCAACCTAGTTGCAAGAAAATCTTTGGACATCTTAATAATGCAACTTTGAACATCTTATGGATAATCGACTCATTAATCATTATCTCATAACTAAGAGACTAACATGAGATAGATAAAAGTAAAATACTAAAATGTATTTTAACCATTATACACATCGGTTACTCATTCTACAATTATATGCATTTACTTTTGTCGTTTCCATAATGGTCACTTATTTTGTAATAGACAAAATAGTCCATTTGAAACATATAGATACATATATAGGAAAGAAAACAAAAACATAATTCCGGAAAATATTATGTGGAAATGAACATTTCATGAAGTTACTTGTTCATAAAAGTTAATTAAGTCTTGAAATGACATAACATGGTATAACTGCTTATTACAAAATACCAGGTGTCGTTAATCATGTAGCATGATGAGAAATTGAGAACTAGCTATAGGAAACGAACGTATATTCTTGGATATAATTTGAAAAGTAGGTTCGATTCAATCACAATTGTGAGAGAGCGATGTATCATGGTACATCATCAATTGGCGTTATGCCTTAGATTCTATCTTGGTGTCGTTTATTTTTGGTGAATTGATTAACAAATCGCTTTTATTATTGATAAGTGTTTAACGATTAAGGATCAACAAGAGTACAAGACTAACACATATTTAACATTTTTCCCAACTATGAATTTAAATTCCATGTACTTTCTTTTAGTTTCTACAATATGCATATACCTTTACGCCACAAAAATATTTTGACGTTTGTCTTTAACAAGACTCGAACCCACAACTACCAATCAATCGGGTCACACAAATACTATTAGGTCATATATGCCATATTTGTGTCAAGAAACTAATTACAAAAGTTTCACATAGCATGTGAGTAGTATCCCTCATCTCTTGATCACATGTATGTACAATGAATCCATATTTTCCAACGAACCGGTTTGTTAGGTGATTTTCTCTAAACACCTTTTAAACATATTCCAGATAATTTTAATTCTATTATTGATGATGTATAGTAGCTAAAAGTGATTTAATATGATGTAGATTTTGCACATGGAAATAGCACAAAAGAGGGATGGAGGAGACATGGAATTGGCAAGTAGCAAATGTTACCATCTCGATTTCACATGTTTTGGCCGTCATCTTCTGCTTGGCCTCAATTACCAAATTCAATGACTCCATTACTTTACACACTCGATCATTAGGCCCGGCCCATACCATTTTCCATTCAACCACTACGATTGAATTTGTTTAGCATTCTCATAACTCGATATAATTTATACTCCACTTGTAGTGACAAGCAACAACGATATTTAAATATTGTATTTCATGAGGGATAGAAGAGATCAGATGTAAACAGTCATATCTTTACGTGGTAATACAAGAGGTTAATTTCATAAAAATACCTAGATTATTTTGTAGGAAGTGCATATAAATCAAACCTTTGACCTTTGTATTTAAAAACGAACAAGTTTTCCAATTACCTTTTTTTTTCCTTATATGGTTTTCCACTTGATTCAACTTTTACTAGCATATTCTTCATATATTGTACTTCTCCATCCCATTAAAAGTGTAAAGTCTTGAATTTTTAAAGTCTTTCTGTTGCAACTTTGATCCAAAATATTTTTGTTTGTATTTCGCAATACTTGATAAAAGTTATATAAATTGATCGAGGTTTAAATTTGTTTTCATTTTGATATAACTTTTATCAAGTAATATATAATCTAATAAAAAATATTTAAGGTCAAACTTACAAAAGATGAACTTTGAAAATTCAAAATTAGACATTTTTAATGGGACGAGTATCAATAATAATGTACATTTATATCTTTGAGGGCTTATCTAATTTTGATACTAAAGACAATTTGCAATGCCTTTATACATACATAATAATCAACGGTACATATAAAAGACACTTTATAAACGTGTAGTAGGATCAGGACTTCAGGGTGCGAATGATACTATGCTATGCAGAAAATTGTGTTCCAAGTGAAAAGCATGTGCATATTAAGTGCATATGCTTTAAGGGTGAACCGTGAATATACAAATTTGCCGATACAATAAAAATATCTTTATAGTACATTGGAAGTCTATGTATTGACGTAAATGCTCGTTCCACGTAATGTGTTTGTACAATACCTCCTTTGATTGCAGAAGGTACTAGTGAGCCCCCACGTCATGCAATGTTTTCAAAACCACATTTTTAATCAGGTCAAAACGAAATATCTGGTCCAACCTGTTGGACCGATTGGACTATTTAGTTGAACCGGTTTGAGTATTATAATATAACTATTTATAAAATTGTTACAAACTAATTAGTTATTCATTCTATTATTGTATCACTCTGAGGAAAAAAGTTATTCAATTTGCTCTTATATATTAACAAAAAGTTCAATTTTATTATTCGCATTTTGAAAAAGAAAAAAAAAAATTAGATATCAATTATTCTAAAACAAAGCATTAATTATGAAAAGAAAAAATATCATAACTTTCGTTGAAAGGTCATTTCCAAAGGATTATCAGTTTGCATTGCGAGTTTGTTTGTTAGTTGTCATCATTTGTGCCTAAACAAACTGAAAGTAATTAAATTGAGTTTGTGGACTCATCATTTTCTTAGTATGTGTAGGTATATTTAATATAGCTTTTTATAATTTTATATATGAAATGGGTAAACTGAGTTTCAGCATGTAAGGTTTGAAAATAAAATGAGTTTAACATGTTGGTTAACACTTTGTTGGCATATTAGTAAGATGACCAATTTCCTTTGATAAATTGATGACCATTGAAAATGAACTACGGATTACTAGTCTATTACTTCTCATAAACGTAATTTGCACATTGGAGTGACTTTTTAAGTCATGTTGTCCATATTGAATGACCTCATCATATGGTTCTTGCTCCCCATTTGAGTTAGACATTTATTTTGATCCTTTCACAATAAACAAAATTTTGTACTTATAAAACACTATTTGATCCGATTTATAGTATTTTTTTTAATGATATAGCCTCTATAATGGGAAGAATTTTATTAATTGAGATGAGTGGCTAAAAAAACTTCTTTTCATGTAATTGCATTTTTTTAACCGATTATTGATAAAATATGTCGTTATAAAAAGTCCCATGTTTAATATTTAGTAAGAATTAGTTGTTTTTTGAAGCCCAAAAAAGTGTATTGAAAATGAAAATTTTAATCATGGGAGGCCTAGAGAAGGCAAATTCGATTCAAAGCCGGCACATATATTCGTAGAGACATAAAATTTTGAAATTTTATATTATAAATTGGGAAAAAATAATCAACCAAATTGTTAAAAAAATGTTATGAAAGCTTCACAAACTAATATATACGGAGCAGTATATATTTCTAATATTATGATTTTATTAAGTACATATAATATAGTTTTATTGTAATAACACGCTAGTTATTATACATAAAAAAATAATTTATATGTTTGAATTCGCTAACAATATATTCTTGATTTTTATTAAAAGAAAATAAAGGGGAAGATTGGATAGTGAAAGAAAGGATAAAAAATTATATATATAAAAAAAGGTATTCTTGAGTTCAAAAGAAAATTAAAAGAAATCTTCTCTGGGTCTCCTTCTAATCTTCTAATCTGGGTCATCTTCATGATCATCATCTTCATCAGCATCATCTTCTTCATCATTATCTGGTTCTTCTTCTAACCAGCCAACAATCCTCATCATCTTCATCCGCAACATCATCTTCTTCATCTGGGTCATCTTGGTCTTCTAATCGGACTAGTAGTGGTGGTGGTGGTAGTGCTAGTGGCAGCTCCGGCGCCGGTGGTGATGAGGTGGATGATGACGATGATGGTGAAGTAAGGTCAAGTGAGGAGAGGATAGAATTTTTTCCATCCAAATCTGACCAAAAATGGCTAGAAAGATTTTGGAAGAAAAAGCCCCGAGCAATCATTTCCTTCACTTTCTTTTCTTTTAGATAAAAAAAAACTCAAGAATACAAGAACACTAATTTTCTTACTCTTTCTTTTCTAATCCCTTACAAAAAAAACTCAAAAATGGAGTGTAAGAGTTAAAAGGCATTTTTGTGTATGTCTAACTAAAACACTTAAATTTTCGAGGCAGTCACTCATTTTACTTCACATGATTTATTTTTGTTTGCTAAATACAATTGAAGTTTAGCAGTACTGTAACGACTTTTAGACCTTCTAAGAACTTTAGACCTTTAAACAAGCGACTTTAATGCACAAGATTCATGCTAATTCTTCTACTTTTCACTCGTCCAAGTCATTTTCACTTATACTTTTCATATCAACAAAATCTAATTACAACTTTTGACCTTTTTGTCAAGAAGGCAAAATTATACAAAATTAGAATTTTCCGATTTCAATCCTCAAACTCCACCACTATAAAACTTTCATGTTTCCGCCTAGATCGTTACTTATGCAAACTATATCTAAGCAAAACTCGAGTTCCAAATGACAGTGGTTAATTTACAATTCACTCGAAAAATCATTTTCTTGCGAATCAAGAGGGAAGCAAGTGTCTTCACCGCCCGTGTTCCATAAGAAATGTGCATAATTGGCAGCGTAATAAGAATTGTTAGGATCAGCCGATATCGCTTCCAAATAAGTCTCTTCAGCAGCCCACAAGTCTTTTCGTATTTGCCACAAAAAACTTGCGTATTTATTTAGTGCTTCTGCATCCTTGGGTTCAACCATAGAAGCCCGTTTGAAGTAGTCCTCTGCCCTGTTAAATCAATGGACCAAAATGTAGAAAACTTTAGTCAATGGTGCCAAAATTGAAAATGACATAAATATCAACACTTGTTCTTTTTTACCATAAAAAGAAAGATTTAAGTTACTAGACTACCACACATTTCCATAGCCCCCGCCAATGATAAAACAGGACAAACGAGATATTTTTATGTTTCACATATTTAAATTATTATTGCTATTTATTACATTCATTCATTCACAAACATACAAAACTCTATTATTATATATACAGTACTACATATGTACATCATTTTTTGTAATTTAACACTGGGCAAACTTAAGTTGTTTATTAGTTTATTAGTTCAAAACATAACTCATCCAAGAATGACCAACACTAATAATATTATAAACTAATTAAAAATTGATCCTATATAAAACATGTGCTTTTATGTTTATGAAAATTATAGTTGAAACATTTCTAGACAGCATACAAATTTGTTAAATTTTCAACATTGAATAATTGGATGCATAAATAGTTGTCTTTTATAACTAATTATACCCAATTGTTAATGTTTTTTGTTCATATAACAATGTATTAATAAATCCTCTAGTACTATTATTATCATAATCAAAAAGTATAATATCATACTTTCATAAGAATAAATACTAGTAAAATAAATACTATGTAGAATAAAAAATGCCAAAAAATGTAGAGTACCTATCATAATCACGTGCAACAAGGTAGAGAAACTGAGCATAATTGGCAAGAAGCATGGGGTTATCGGGTTCTTGTGACAAACCGGTTTGATATAACATTTCCGTCTTATAATAATCGTCTACATCTTCCTCTTCAATTTCCACTTTCACCGGAGACACAAATTGTTTCATTGTCTCATGATCCAACCCACCTTGCATTTTATCAGCTTCATTCACAACCGAATCCCACAATTCCTCGTCCTGGGCCGTCTTCCCAACCCGACCCGAAACAGACTCTTCACTAGTTCGGGTCGGGTTCATTATTGAGCTAGATGAGACAAAAGTCTCATCAAACTTCCCATCACCTTCTGTCCCACTGGCAACGGCCCGGGACTTCCCCCCTCCCCCATTGTTTCCGCCAATTGAGGTGGTCTTACCATTTCCACCTGAACTGGCGGAAAATGTTTTTATTGCTGAAGACTCAAATTGAGTATGAGCGTTATCACTTTTACGCTCCGTAACAGACTCCATGGTGGCGGGAGGTTGGGTTGCAGCTATAGCAAAATTGTTTGACATCGAATGAACGCTATAATTTGCTAAAAGGATCATCACATACACCATCAAAGTCGGGGTTTGAGAAAACACTTGTTGGAATAACCAAACGAAAGATGCATTCATTTCTTGTTGAACTCGAACAAGGATATCTTGTAAATCTTCATAATATAATATTTCTCTCATTTGGAGCGTGTAACTTTGTAGCTCTCGAATTATAAACACCATTGATGAAAAAGCTTTTTTAACTGAACAATAAGCGGATTCACTTGCTGCTATCAATCCCTCTTGCCATTGTTTTTTCTTTTTTATTATTCGTAGCGAAAATGGCAAATCAACGCTATTTGCTTTTCGTTCTATACTCGCTGAAATCATATCACCCGGCCAGTTTGACGATTCTAGACTGTTGTGATTGTCTTTGTTTTCAACATCCTCCGAAACCTGATTTAATATACATAAAACACACAAATATGTAGATATGTCATTAGCCTAAACAAAACATATAATCGATTACAGGATAAAAAGAATCATATGCATAATGCATTAATCATACTACAGAAAGATTTCACTGAATACACGTTATTAATAACTCTTTTTTGCATAAGCCGGTCGCTGGTTAGTGTTTGAGATTCTTAATAAACTACCATGTAACTTATCTTACAGGGTGTTTGGTGTTTCCTTCTTAAAATGGATTATGCGTTTTCAAAATAGATTTTGCGTTTTAAAAACTACTTTTTGAGAAAGTATGTAAATACATGTTTCTCCAAACCTGCGTTTTCATAGTAGATAATCACTTTTTCATCCAAACATTTTTTTAGATTATTTGTGGTTTGCAACTCTTAGAGATAAGCTGTTTTTAATATATAGACATATAGTTGATTAAAAACAGCTTATTTCCGTCTCATATAATTAGTTAAATGGTTTTGTTAATGACAGTCTTATGTGTAGTTATTAATGTATATAAATCTGTTGTACCTATATCATAAAATTTAAAGTATACTTTTAATAGTCCTTAGGGCTATCATAAAAAAGAAATCATTAGTTAAACTATCTAATGAGTTGTAATTAAACACTATAAGTAATTCTAATAAGCAATAACAAACAGTCTATGTGTTCTAACAAATGCAATACAAAAACTAGGAAAATTTTATGCTAACCTGAAACTGAAGAGCCAATTCTTGAATCTTTTTCGACAATTCTGCATCCGAAAACTCTGCATCTAAGCTAGCAGAAACAGCCCGTTTGATCGGTCGAGACTTTTTCAATGACTCCAAGCTAGTCAACTTAGTCCCAAATACCGCTGACCGATGAGCGTGTCGGTATGCAAGAGCTAAGTGAGTCAAACCTCGACGTCTTGTAGACACAATTGATGCAAGTGTTTGTGAACATGAAGAAGAACAAGGGGAATGTGGAATAGAATGTTGTGAAACATCAAAATATTTGTTCATCATTTTAGTTCTCATAGTTTAGAAAATAAGAAAATTAATTAAAATGAGATTATGATCAAGATTCTAATAAGATAGAAAGCTTATAGATCCAATAATGAAAAGTGTCCACACTTTCCTTCAAACCTGCAAAGAGTAAAAATAAAGCAAAAAATTAATAAAAAGTCAATTATAGTATAAATCTATAACAAATCTCAAGAAAAATAATCATTGTAACACAAATAAACATGCTACATATGTACACATTATTTTTAGCATTAAAATCGGATCATATAACAGAAACCAATGAGAATATCTCACTAATTCACAAAAAGATTTAAATGATACAATTGGAACTTATATAGATCTACTAACCTATATATATTGGTCTATGTGTCACCGGAGTTTATGCCGGGATTTTGTGTTTTCCGGTGAAGTACGACGGAATGGACTTCACTTGGCTAGAGGAAAAGAGGTGTGAGGTTGTTATATATGTCTCTCGTTACACACGGGAGATTCTTTTTCACATAAAAAATCTTGGGATACATACACATGAATATGTCACATCGTATATATTTTAGTGTATTTATTTATTATTATTTGTATTTGTATCTATGTAAATGATAGTCTGACAATAAACAAATTTCAACCGTACGTACATAAACTGATAAGCGAAAACTGGATCTATAATACAATTTAGTCCTCGTGTTTATATTTTGTGCAACTTTGATCCCTTAAGTTATGTTTGTGTGTTGGTTTTCAGTTTTCATTGGACCTAACGGCATATGAGTTTTTGGGATTTTACCCTCTGAATATTTGTAATAGCTCATGGTTAATATTTTGTTGTTTAAAGTACAGGCTTCATCATTTTTATGTAAAAAAGGTTAATTTGCATTTTGTGATCATATACTATGGTGTTGATATTTAAGAACCCTGAAGCAATGGTAGACATTAAAAGGGGCAAAAATGTAAATAATGAACCACTTGGATCGAGCATGGGGCGATGTAGTGGTTGTTGAGTTCACGTGTATCCAGATCAACTATTTCGGGTCTCACATTCCTCATGCCCCATGTGTTTGCACCGATCCAACTACCTTTCTATTACACAACGCATCGTGAGACTTGCCCGACCCGACTCGACTTCTCATCCTTTTTTGATTTTGCGGTGTTAGTTGACCTGCCAAAGTTGACTATAGGAGTCCCAACATATTTGGTTCAATTTAAAGCCGAATTTCCGATTTCGAGGATTGTTCACGAATTATGGTTTAGGTTCCATCCAATTAAAGTTGTACAGTAGTATATGTTTTGTTTATAAACATAAAGTTGTAACCAATCACTTTGAGGTTAATTTATAAAGTCGTTTTAAATCTGATAGTAATTAAAATTTGAATCCTATTATTTAGGATCTTAAGTTGTCAAAAAATAATAAAACTTCATTCTGTAGGGCTATAAACATTTTTTATTTATTTAATTATATGTCATCTTTTGGGATCTTGAAAAGATTTTTATTCATTCGTTTTTTTAAATCTCCAAAAATAAAAATATTCTTTCAAATTTTTTGACATGTTTCATTTCTTACAAAATATCATTTAAATCAAATATGCCCTAATATGTGGTTAAGTGCGATTGTATTAATTACCATATGTATTCTATCACTATCAAGTGATCACCGTTTGAGGATCTTAAACATTTTAGGTATCCAAAATACCATAGGTGGCTTAATAGATATGCTAGACTAGGCAATGGCCTGAGGCCATCAAATGTGAAAGGCCTCAAATTTTTTATTCTTTTAAAGATAATCTTTTATTAGAAATGTTATTCTTGTTTTAGGTTTATAAATTATATAATAAATTATAATTCGGCTTTTATAAAGAATGAGAATTTTTGTTAGAAACTATCAAGTAGAGGCCTCTAAAATTGGTTACGTTTAAAACCACCGAAAAAGTTAAGCCGGCCTTGCGAAATACAAGAAAACAATTTTATTCCAAGAATATTATGGTTTATGACTAGTGTTGCTTCGGTGAACTTTAATGATTATTTACTATGTACAATGTACAATAAACACTTAGAAAACTAAGTAGTGTCGTCTTTAGATACTTCTTATTTTTAACATATAGAGCGGTACTCGTGCGATACAACTCGCGGTGTAATGGCGGCGATGGTGGTAGGGTGGCGGTGGTGTTGGGGATGGTGAGTGGTGGTGGCGCGCGACGGTGGTGAAAGTGACGGGTGGTGGTGGCACGTGGCAATAGTGGTGGTAGTTGTTGTGGAGGTGAATAGTTTAGGTTATTGAATGTGGTTTTGATAATAAATTATTTAAACTCAACTAACTTATTATCCCGGGTAATTTCCGGGCATTCAAGGTATTTAAGTGATGAGCATACAAAATATGTAAACAAAAATACAACACTACTTATATTTTTATAAAAGTTGTGGATAAAAATAAAGAACCATAAAAACGTTATCATCAATTGGAAATTCTAAAGGCGACTAATACTAATGTCTAACAATCATTATGTTAATCAAAAATGTAGGACAAAAACGTAAAAATGTTGATCAAATAGATCGTAATTATACATCTTACTCGTGCCTTTTTTATTATACGATAATACAAATGTCCAATAATCATTATCGAACTCATGCTAATAATAACAAAACATAATTAATTAAGAAAACAAAACTAAATTAAGTAACGTAACATGTATTTTTTGAAATTAAATTTAAATTGCTAGAAATGATAACGATCAAGTTATAAAGAGAATGAAAATAAAAATAATAAGATGTTATTCTAAAAAAAATGATATATGATTAGATCTTCAAAAATATAGTGTTATTTTACATTAAGTTTGATAATTTTGGAGAAACTTCTTAATGATAAATTAAAAATCAAAATTTAATATGATGTCATAAATATATTTTTATAAAAAAGTTAATTGATTAGAAAAAACCTAGATATGCCAATTAAAGTTTTTCGTAAAAATAATAATGTAATCAAAATCTTGCTTTATTTATATAGAAAGTTTGAAACTTAAAATTTAAAGATAAACCTTATTTGCTATATAATATCAACCAATAGAATAAAACAGGATTAAAACATCATTTATTCGACACATAATGCTTTTTACGAACGACATGCGTCCTATTCAAAATATAAGTTAAGTTTCCTAATTGTTACCTATGTTATTTATAATACCTAATAAAGCAAACCTCTATAATACTCAAAATATAAGTTAAGTTTTTTTCATCTAACGATTTACGGTTTGTGAGATAAAATATTTTTAATGATTTGAATGAATTTTCTTATTTAATTGAAGAGAGAGAAACGTGGGGGGAATATGTGGTCCAGAATTGTTCTCGCATTCTTTTTTATTTATGAGTTCTCAAAATGATTAACCCTCTTAAAAATTCTCTTAAAAGTTTTAAAATATGACAAGTGTTATCCACTAATTTTCTTTCCTAATCTCACCCTCCAATTTTGCCACATGTCTAAATCTAATAGTTAGGAGGATCTTTAGGCTACTCTTTTAGGAAGATTTATCATTTATATATATATATATATGAAAAAGTGAGTATGAGGCTGTTATGCACCCAACTTGGGTGAAAAACCCCTCACATACTAATATTTTAATATTTTAAATAAATACATGGCCCCCCATGATTTTTACCTTTTAAAAAAAGGTATGTGAGGGGTTTTTCACCCAACTTGGGCACCTAACAGCCTCATATTCCCTTCCCCCATATATATATATACACACACACACAACCATTCGTTTTACCAAATTATTAATAATTGAATTATACAATTTATCTATAAACCACTATAAAGTATATTGGTTTTTAATTTTTAGAAATTAAGCACTTTTTTCATCATTATCATAATACTCCTTAAGCATATTTTCCTTTTTAAAATACCTCTAATTAAACATAAAACCCTTAGATATCATCATTTCCCCATTCTCTCTAATCATAGCACACTTTCATCGGCCTTTGATCACCCTCCGCCGTCTCCCTCCTTCTCCGTCGCCTCCCTCGATCTCCAACCCCGCCCTTCATCTCCACCGCCACTGCAACGCGCGGGTAGTGGCGAACAAAAACCGGTTTCTACCCAACCCGAACCGGTTTTTTGGTCAACGGAACCAAAACCGGGTTTGGCCCAACCCGCCCCGGTTTGAAATCGGCTTGGGGTCAAACTTTGACTGGTTATTGACTAGGTTTGACTCGGTTTTTGTCAAAAAAACCGAACCCGACCCGATCTCAACCCGGTCTCTAACCGAAAACCCAAATCGGTTAGTAACCGCCGGGTTGGGTCAAACCCGGTTGTTAACCAGTTTCGGGTTCAGGTTCATTTTCGGATTTAGGTTCCAACCTGGTTTTTTTTTACACCTATGCACGAGGGCACTATGCTCATTTTATACAATTCATTTTCCACATCATTCGTTGACAACCCTATATGTAACAGATTCCGTTGTATTTTGTTTTGAAATGACAGTCATTACTCTAAACACTATTTTGACGTTGCATTGCCTCTCCACTAATTAATTAGTAGTACTGTATGTTCGTATATTTAGGATTTTTTTAATTTTTTATTCACTACACAAACAAATATTTGAATGTATTCTGACTCGCAACAAAAGTTAAAGATATTTGTTGACAAAGCTACGTGGTCAATATGAATTTATGATAGATAGATAAGACCTAGCTTCATGAATATATGTCAACAGGTATTCCTTATATTAAAAAGTCGAAGAAAACAAATAATTTAATTACTAGATAGGAGCAATAACCGATTTTTTTTTATTTTGTATTATTTTATTTATAGTTCGTATAATACAAATCTACATATATAATATGGAGTATATGATTTATGAAAAGCAGAATAAAATAAATGAAAACGGAAAACAAAAGGACTGAAATTGATAGCGAGTGATGATGAAAATGAAACTATAATTTGGAGTATTTATCAGAAAACAATATTATTTGTCTGTTTGGAAATTAAATTTTAAAAAACAGTGTTTGAAATAAATAAAGCTATAATTTAGTTGGACTTGGACAAGCAGACACCAATCCACGCCAGTTTTCTTATCTTCAAATCTCATTTTCTCCTTCGTTTGTATTATAATAGAATTCTGTTATCGTCCCATGCATAAATTTGAAGTTTCAATATAATACGAATATATTTTTAATAATTAGCATTATATTTAATTAGTAAGCGCGACTAGTATATGTAAACTAGAGTCTCAATAATTAGCATTATATATATGCACGGTTTGTGCACAATCAGAACCAATATGTCAACTAGGGTCTATTAAAAGAAGTTTTTAATTTTGTTTGATTACGTTTGTACTTGTGAATTGTGATATAATTGTTGATAGCGGAGGTTTGTGGGATGCATGTTGTAAGGTTGACGCATAGTTTACGAGTATTGTTCTTTGGTACAGATAAAGGTGACTATATATATGTGTTCGTATATCTTATGATGAACCATTAAAAGTCCAATGTTGCATGAGTTTTTATTTTACATCTTCTCATTGGCTATTCTCTTAACTATCATATGAAGCAAATTAAACTATTTTTCTCTCTTCTTTTTTTATTTTCTTCTTCTTTTTAAAAAAAACAAAATTTAGCTTTTAATTAAAATACATAAATAAAATCTCTTATTTTAGTCACTAATTTAAATAGCTTCTTCTAATAAACCTATAATACTCTTGATGAAATTATTTAAAACATACATCAATCAAACCTTAAAATAACTATACCACCCCTTTACATTAATAATGACCACGTCGCTACTGTCGTCTCCACCACTCGTCACCTCCACCGCTGCCACCCACTGCCACTACTGTATTGCGCGGATACCTTTTTATACAGTAAAAAGTCAATCAAAATATTTGAAATGAGTCCCAATTTATATCTTTTGGAGTCAATTAATGCAATTAAACATTTAATTATATAATACTATTAGCTAGGTACGATGCAATGTTGAAGTGTTAATAGTGGTGATGCAGTGTCGTGGAGGCGACGACTGATGGTGGTTGTGGTGACAGCGACAACGACAACATCAGAAAGTAGTGAAAGTACGTCATAGATGTAAATAGATAGTGTATGTGTTTTAAGTGTTATGAATAACTTGCTACATAATGGTATATTGATCTTTTTCACATATCTAAATAATGTGACTTTTCAACATAAGGTCTATAATTTTTATATAATAGTATAGATTATTTAAAGTTAAAAAAAATGTTTTCCTTTCACTTAAAATTAATTTAATTCCGAAATTCTGATGTAACTTTGATTGATCCCTTTGGCAAATTAGTCTCTCGTATCTGATGTAACTTTGATTTTTCTTTCAGCTTTTTGCCAAAAAAGTTTATATTAATAACAATATCGTTGTTCTAAAAAAAATTCCATTCCGAAATTCTAAATAAATAAAAACTGAAAATGACACATAGGTAAACAAAAAATGAAAAATATTCTAAAAAGGGAACTATCCCAACCATAACAAGATGACCATAGGATATTGTAATTGGCATTGTTATTATTCATATTCACATAACAATTGGTCCATAATTCTTCTCTCCTTCAGTGATCCTTGATGTGGCATATCTTAATTGGACGACAATCACGAAGACCACTTACATTAGATCGTATAATAGATATTATTCGTATAGAGAAACAAAGTATAATTTGTATACTTCAAATTTCTAACAGCTTGCAAAAATAGACAATTTTCTTAGGCCATATATAAGTTAAAAATATCAATTATCAAGCCATAATGGTCATTGTCAAGTTTGACATAACAATCCACATGATCAAATTAATCGAAAGACCATGGCCGTTGAATTTTAGACCAAAATTATAAACAAGAAACATACCAAATAAGTCTATTTATAATTAAGACGAATGAAGACGAATTTTATTTCGTATAATTATAATGTGTTGAATAGAGAAGTCGTGTTCTCACACATACAACCATTTTACAGAGTGGAGCCGACCGTCATTACCGTGAAAGTATTTATCAAGACAACTTGAGGACTATTTTCATTTTTGATTAATTTCGACCAATTAAATATTCGATAAACAAAAAGACATGCAATAAGATAGATCATGTATAGTTTCGTATAAACAGATTATATAGTAAAGTGTATCGGACTACCGGTTCAAGAATGAAATTCATCAGAAATAATCACACATATATAGTAGTTGTAATATAATGAAGTAATAGTAATATAATCCCCCTTTTAACATCTATTTATGTGCAACAGTTTATTTGACAAATAGAATGATATAAAACATCCCGTTATCTATTTAGAGGAAAAATAACTAGACCATGGCCGGCCGATTACCGAAATTCAAAAATGTTACCCAATCTGTTTTCACAAGATATAAAAGAGTTGTGATATATTCTAATTAGTCTCATTCCCACACGAAGATAGATAGGCGGCTTTGCTTATTTTGCTGAAAGTGAAGATCAAATCCTCGCCTCTCTATTTTAGGAAAAAAGGTTTCCAACTGATTCAACCTGTTTAATTTACCAACTTGGAAAAAAAAACCCTACTTTTTACTTTTCTTTTCTCTTTTACTTGGAAAAAAAGATATACCAAATAATGAAAAAGATGTTAATCGTCCCAATCCGATTTCTGTCCCAATTTGAACACAGCCTCAAAACCATAGTTATCGACTCGTAACTATTGACTCGACTTGAAAATCTGATTTTTGACTCGTGACTCAAAACGTGACTCGACTCGTAAGAGTCAGGACATTTGTATATACTACATAATATTGTATAATTATATATATGTGACGTATTTATAAACAAAATATAAGTTGAGTATTTTAATACATTTCCAAAATATCACATATTCGATACTTTTAAGTTATAATCTTACGGTTTATCTCTAAATTCGTATTAAAATGATCAAAAACACATATATAACATACAAAATAATGTAACTATAAATATGATATATAATATATAACCATATTATCAAACTACAACAATTATAAGTTTGCGACTCGTAGTGACTCGTTTCAAATTCACACCGCGATTCGTAAGAGTCAGAAGAAAAAAGAGTCACACCACAAGTCGCCTCGTTTTCGGTGTAAATCGACTCGACTCGTAAGAGTCGACTCGTGACTCGTAAGAGTCTAACAACTATGCTCAAAACTATTGCATTGGCATGGTTGTACAAAAAACACACATAGAAACCGGTTATAATGGGTATAGAGACCTGTTGTACAACCGGTCTCTATAACTAATGGTTTTGCAAATAGAGAGCGGTGGTCAACCGGTCTCTATACTTAGTATAGAGACCTGTTATATATATACAAACCGGTCTCTATTCAATTTTTTTTACTTAAAAAAAATAATTAATATATTAATCAATTTCATATAAACCAATTCACAGATCTAAAAATTACCAATTCATACTTTCATAGATCTAAAAAGTTTGAATTTACAACCAATCTTCATTCAATCCAAACAATACAAGAACATTCATCAATTTATAAAAATAAAAAATAGTTCATATTTCAACCAATCCTAGAGTAACCCAATTCAAAAAGAACCAAACAATTTCAAATCTGAACCAAATCGTTGTTAAATCCAAATTATACAATCTATGAACACTTAGCAAAATATACTACATATGTAAACAAAAATATTATTTGGTTGAAATCCGAAGTAACCTGCATATATTTACAACAGGAAAAATTGTTTGCATATATTTATCGTTGTTGCATATACACAAATAATAATACTACAACATACATAAGCCTACCAAGCGTGGTGCAAAGTTGAAATCCGAAGTAACCTGCAGCAAGAAAAGTTGAAAAAACTTCCATCAAGTTGACCAAAATTATAGGATGAATCATGCCATTATATACAATTAAAGTTATGATAATAACTTGATAATAAGATCAATACCTCTCTTTCACTCATACGCTGACTGGATGTCCTACGGCTGTGGATGGATCGGAAAAATTAGTACCAAAATCATAGTTCTTAGATCTTAGATCTTGCCCAAAACTTCAACAACTAGTACAAGATCTTATATCTTATCTGAGAATCCAAGATCTACGGTTTGTAGAGATGAAAAAGAGGTAATGAAAACCAAAGAGACCCTCCGCTCTACCGGAAAAAAAATCCGACACGAGGTTAGGGAGGTGGTGGTGGACTGGTGGGTGAGAGTTAATTGTAGAGAAAAGTTGAAGGAAATAATGTTTGAAGTATTTAATCATCACTTCATCAGAATGAAAATGTTTTAGAATAAAAATGCTATATAGAATAGAAATATTATAGAGACCTGATGGGTAGAAAAGAGATGGTCTCTAAAGTTTTGAAGAATAGAGACCAGTGTATTTTTAATTCACAACTCTCTATTCTTTACTTAACAGGTCTCTATACTCGGTACCTATAGAGGCCGGTTGTTTAGGCTTAGAGACCACCTCTTTATAAAATAATAGGTCTCTATCTTCCTAACCGGTCTCTATTGCCTCAAATTTGTAGTAGTGTTAGGAAATATCTTTTTGGGCTGACCGAAAAGTTGGCTATGAAGTATATTGGACATCGGTTAACAGTCTGTAATTTAGTGCCCAATTTCAACAGATGTACAAATACTTCCGTTAATCCTATACTTAAAAAGTTATAATAATTTGAGAAAGGTATACGTTGATTAGCCTCAACATTTTGAGATACGTTGATTTTAACTTTAGAAAAATATGTTTAATACTTTAATAGATTAATTATCGTATTATGGGAGACTCAGGTTCAAGTCTTAAAGTGCATGTAGTGCCTTTGATCGGACTATTAAGGGGCATTCCTCCTATATGTATTGAGTGAGAAAGCTCTCTAACATGCACCCGGTTAAGACAACATAATCTAGACCCTGCGTTATGATATTCGATCCGTACCTGTCAAAAAAGTCAAAAGATATTTTATAAACGAATCCAAAAAATTCTAATGTATGCAATGTCATTCCCATGAAACAAGTGTCCATCTATTACTATACTGTAATATATAGACAGTTGTTTTCTGAATCGAAGGTGATTCACATTGCATTCGTAGACCTTTTCATCGATAGATTACCGTTTGTTTCGATGTGTTTATCTAACACCCCTAGCCGTAACATTAACAATATCAAGAAAAAAATATAGAAAAACTGCTTATTATTGCATATGTAGTACCATAGATCTAACTTTGAAACTCCAATAAGGTCCAAATTTGATAGAAACAACTACTAAAGATAAAATGGATGCCAAAAAAAGCCTATCATTAAACTCAATCAAACAAGCCCATTAGACCCCCTTCCTCTTCAGATGATTCTTCTGGTTCTTCCTTCTTTTGTTCCTTTTCAACACCTGCTGCAGATGCACTTGATCCGCCAGCAGAAACTGGTGCAGCCGCAACTTTAAATTTGCTTGGATCCTGTCATTATAATGCCATGTATATATGTAAATTATAATATATATTAAAAACAAAGTCTCGAAAAGCGTGTAAAAAATAGTATATTTTTTATTTTTTTATTTTCACCACATAAGTTTCAATCTTTACATTTTTAGCACTAAACTATAATACTTTTCAGTAAACTTTTTGTTTTATTTATTTTCACCACAAAACTATCAATCTTTATACTTTTAGCACTAAAGTAAATACTTTTTAGTAATATTATACTTTTTACTTTCATCATAGAAGTTTCAATCTTTACACTTTTAGCACTAAACTATAATACTTTTTATTAACCTTAAAACCGAAATGGGTACCAAATTTGAAAGATTTAAAAGGATTGAAAGAAAGAAAGATTACTGACCTTCAAATAGTCCTTAACTTTATCGGCGTATTTAAATGAATACTCAGTAGCTACGGCCAAAGATAGTAAGTTCTTATAACTATTAATGATCAAATGTGGGGCTGCAGCTAATGAAGGGTAGTTAATGGCTAATGAAAATGCAGCAACTTCAGAAAGCCCATTAGCGAACTTTTCAGCAAGATCGTCTTCTGTGAGGTCAAGCACTTCTGGGCTGAACACTGACCCGTTTTCATAAACAGATTGAACAATGAGCCCATATGAGAAAGGCTTTCTTCCAAGTTTAGTAAGAAGTGCGGCTTCTGATGAACCGACCTTATCACCCTTCATAATGAGCTCCACTGGGGTTATTATTTCTACTGTTCCTTTGTTAATCTTTGTAGGAATGTTGAGCACCTGGTGTGATCAAAGGGAAATTAATTTGTTACACGAACAATACGTTCATTCCAATTTAATTTAATTTTTTTTTTATAATATTGTATGCGTTAAGGAAAATGAAAGAACGAACCTGGAAGAACGAGGTTTGTGAAGGATCTAAACCAGTGTTCCCGGGAGGGACAACAACATCAATTGGTGCAATAAGACCAACTCTTGCAGGTGCTGCAACCTGTCAATCGTGTGCGCATTAGACGCATACTAATTGCAATGTTCAAGTCGCAAAACAATAATCTGGCTTGTATAAGTGTGGGTAATAACTACCAAATCAACTAGGATGTGCTTAGGTAGCTTAGCATTATCAAAAGTGGTAGTTAATGTGATGTTAAAAAATCAAAATCAGATGATTGTAACTACAATAAAAAAAAAAAAAAAATACGGATGTGCATCAATATTCAATACTTGAAGTTTACAATCATTTTATACTTGAGACATACTTTTCAAAAGATCTAGCTTCACTAATAATATGCGAACTATGACTACAACAAGATTTGAACCCGCGACAACTGAGTTGTAAAGTGGTATTAATACTGCTAGACCCGAGGTTCGTTGTAGAACTTGACATATTCTGATCATTAAAACAAGTGAACCAGCCAAGATGACCAACATTATCTGTTTTTTCTACCCTTCTTAAACCATAAACCTACCTTGTTGCAAACACTCATCCAAACACCCCTACTAATAAATGGCTTACAATCATTGTTTTAATAAAACTTTAATGTCATTATAAAAATTTTTAAAAAATTATGAAAAAAAATAAAACGCTTACAATCGATTAATACATTATCAATGATCAAATAGATATGATTACCTTGTACTTAGCAACAACATCACTCACTTCCTTGAGATCGCCTTTTGTAAAAACCAATCCAACATTCCCCTAATCAATTTCCAATACACCCCATCAATAAAACAACCAAACAAACAAAACCTCAAAAATGTTATAAAAAAAACAAATAAATACAAAGATAAATATAGGTCAATTACAACATATAACACCGAAAAAACAACGTACCACAAGAAGAGGAATAAGGTTAAGAATATCTTTGTTGCCAGTCTTTTCAGCATGGACCCTAATAGTCCTCTTCATCATAGTATTCTTACCCATTAAAACAATGGAATCACCTCTCAATCCCTGCCTTATGTGTTGTAGCTGATTCGAACCCACATTGTCCGCGCCAACGATAAGTATTTGCGTATAATGATCGAGAAGTTTGCTGAGTTTAGCATCGTAGTTCACCTTCTTTTGCATTCTGGTCGACTTTAATACTGCCATTTTGGTGTAGTTGTTGTGTGTGTATGACTATTATGATTAATCAAGCAAAGTTCAAAAACACTAAAAATGAATATAAAATATATTTAGTGTGCATGGGTATTTTTTTTTTAAAGTGCAAAATGGTTGTGAATTCAGTTATTGAAGTAGAGAGATACGTGGTAGTGTGGTTGGACCGAGTTTTACTCATTTTATTAACCGTTTCGAACGTTTATTTTTTCTTCTTGCTTTATATATATGCATATCTAATTGTTTAAAAACGAAAGTATCAATTTAAATCAAAACTTTAAAAGCTCTTAAAAACCCTTTGCCAAACAGACCCTAAGAATGCTAAGTATAAATGAAGTATTTTTCTTTTGTAACTAATTAACCATTAATTTTTGTAGTTTCTTTAAAAAAAAATTAATAATTAATTTAGTGTACCATTTTAAGTTATATAGGTTCCATAAGACCATAACCCGACGATGTATAGCAGGGATGATATGTAGATGACTTTACTTTTTTTAGCGTAGAAGCCAGGGCTTCTTCAGGTTCCGCTTAAAGTTGAATAGGAGCCCCGTTATTGTAGGATTAAGATCGAACCCATAACCTCAATATATAGAAACAAGATTGTTGATCTAACCCACCCGGCCGCTTGTTTAGTCCCTCGAAACATGAGATATAACACGTGATCTTCAAATTACAATTACATAACTAGAAGTATAACTTTGAAGATCATTTTACACTAAGAATGTTATGACTTGACTTGCCGGATGTAGGATGTGTAAATCAATAGTCGTGAGTGTTTTTGAGAAACCTTCACATTTTTCGGCAACATGCACATTTTTTGAGGTAAATTAAATCGATCAGTGAGTTAAAAAATATTTCCTAAAATGTGAAAGGGTTATGTTAGGAAAATTACAAGTTGTTTTTTCAAATATCCTTTTTAGGCTATTACTTTATATAATTTTACTTCTTTTTGAGGTGTACCACATCTCAAAGAAAATGCAATTAGAAATGGAGGAATTGATGACCTTATATTGTCATAGTTGGGATCTACAGTATATCACAAGAATCGGGTTGTAATACTAATAGGCGGAACCGTGGAAGTATAACAAATTTTTAAGTTTTAAAGGTTTTAAAAGAAGTAAATTATATAGACTAAAAAGGATATTTGAAAAAATAACATAACCCTTTCACATTTTTATGAGATATCTTTTTAACTCACTGATCGATTTAGTGCAAAGTTGACAACTTGAAGACTGAAAAAGATTTAATAAAACATTAAAACTAGAATACTAAATCGAGGTAGCAACTTGCAAGTAGCAATAGAAAGTTCGTTCTTGTCTTTCTCAGCCCACAGAAAAAGCAACTCGTTAACTTATTTATAAAGTTGCGGGCCTTCCCTATAATAGGCCCAATCTGGCCTAAATAAGCACTCACTCTCGAAAGTCTCTAATGTTGGTGTTACAAAAAATAAAGAACTAACTGGTAATCAACCCTGATTTTTATTTGATATAAAGAAATGAGATATAATCAGATAAACAATCTTTCCCACCCTAAAATAAAGAGAAAATTACACTTTTGATCCCTGAATTTGACACGTTTTTTACTTTTAGTCACTAAACTTTAAAAATTGTAAATTATACACTGAACTTGACACATTTTTTCACTTTTGGTCATTGCGTCAACTTTGTTAGTTTTTCTCCGTTAACTTCCCCAGATTTGTTAATTTTTTTCCACTTTTCGTCCTTCCCATTATTCCATAACTAAAATCGATAATCGGTCAAACTTCAGGTCTTATATATTGTTTTGGCCGATTAGTGAAAATACATATTCATTTATTATGTTTTGAAACAAATTTTTTATGTTTACGGTTTACTATCTATTGGTTATACAGTAGTTTGATTAGATGAAATAATTGTTTTTTTTAACGACGATGAAATAATTGTTATTGAAATTTTTATTTATAAAGATAGATTTATTTAGTGACTATGTTTGAATTTTGAGTCTTCTTATGTTTACTTTAACCGTAATTTTTTTTGTGTGTTATATAAACTTATATAGTTTTTCTTAATTCATTTTATTAACTATTAATAAACGAAAACAAAAATAAGATATTGTAATGTTTATATGAAGTAACGTGTTGTAGGTTTTTCGGATAATCGTTAACGCCTTATGATTTAACCGTAAAAATTTTTTGTTTGTGTTATATAAATTTGTTATAAAACATATAATAATGAACTAATTTTTAAATATTTTTCATTGATTTAATTTACACCAACTACTATATATTACAAATAAAAATGTTTAGAGTTAAAGTTAAAAGTTAAAATAATAAAAAAAAATCAAAATAATAACATTTAAAATTGGACGAATCAGGTATATATATAAAAATTTTTTAGGTAAATTACACTTTCATCACTAAGTTTGTCGATTATCGATTTTAGTTATGGAATAACGGGAAGGACGAAAAGTGAAAAAAAAAACTAACGAATCTGGGCAACTTAACGGAGCAAAACTAACGAAACTGGGCGCAGTGACCAAAAGTGAAAAAAAGTGACAAGTTCAGTGTATAATTTGCAATATTTAAAGTTTAGTGACTAAAAGTGAAAAACGTGTTAAGTTCAGGGACCAAAAGTGTAATTTTCCCTAAAATAAAGCCAATGCTTTTAAATTGAAAAACTGATACTTGTATAAGGGCTTTTGATTATTTTGTTGGAAGTAGGAATCGAACCATTTCTTGAAACACATTTTTGAAGTTATTTAAAACACCGGTAGTATCTAATGTTGGTGTGTAAGATTAGATATTTAGGGTTTAGTTATTTAAAACAATGGTTTAGGGTTTAGTTATTTAAAATACATTTTCAATGGAAGGTAGCGTCATTTAGGTTTTTTTTTAAAGTTCAGCTAATCAATCCGGGTTTAACCCGGACATGTTAATTAAAATTTGGAAATAAAAGAATATATTAAAAAATGTATGTAATGTTTGTTATTGATACAATTCTGTAATAATTTATAAATAAGATTAGCAATTGCATTATAAAAAAAGTCATTTCATTTCAATAAATGATTAAGACTTCTATTAAGCATTTAAGAAGTTATCTATACTTTTATATTTTTATATTATATTATAAAAAAATAAC
The DNA here is from genome assembly GCF_010389155.1 of Erigeron canadensis. NCBI lineage: Eukaryota > Viridiplantae > Streptophyta > Magnoliopsida > Asterales > Asteraceae > Erigeron > Erigeron canadensis. Next base: position 4,324,839 of record NC_057763.1, read on the forward strand.
ACATTCTTTCCTAAGTGTTGAAAATGTAGCTCTGCGAATGTACGAAATTACCTATCTTTTATTTTAATTGAAATCTATAGTTATTTTTATTATTATTATTACTACTAATTACATTAAAATTTAAAAAAAAAAAAAACTGACCCATTTTATTTTAGAAAACAAGCATTTTTTGTTTCTTAAAATACCTTTAAATTCAGAATGCCCAAACATATAATGTTTTTGTTTTTGGTAATCACGACATCGAACATACGTCAATGGTTTTTACTGCAACATGCGGGTACCATGTTAGTTTACTTTTAATAAAGTTTAAAAATCATATGACATTATAACTAAATTAAAAGTCTTTTAAAAAAATTATGGCTTGTCATATCATTAATTTTATGAAAAATACTTGTAAAAATCCATTTATTCTTTATCTACTAAAGATTTCCCTATGTGATGACGAAAGTCCCAATTAACTTTCTCTAGTTGTACTTACTACTTACTTTTTTTCCATTTTTTCTTCTTCTTCTTTCTTATTATTTTACTAAACGACAACAGGTTTTGTGTGATACGTTATGTACATTAATTAACTGTTTTGTTCCCTTTACATAAGATTTTGAGTTTAAGCGTTAGTAAAGACATAAAAATTAAGTCTTTTTATAATGACTTGGATTGGGTATACCCAGGTTCAAGTCTGGAGGCAGTGTATACCCCTATTAAGTGTTGTGTCTTCGAGCAGATTAGTAGGAGGTTTTCCCCCATCGGGTATTTAAAATAGGCATTTCTACTTCGAATGAGTTCTCTAACGCGGACCCACTTAAGACCACATATGCTAGACCTCCCGTTGTCGAATCGCGACACGAAGTTAAATTCACCTTTCGATAAAAAAAAAATTTACATTAATTAACTGTAGTGTTAAAATTTGCCAAGTTTGGTTAATATACAATTATACATTGATACAAAACACCTTATCCTTAACCCAATGGGGACAGAGACAGATTACTTGTCTGATTGTATTATTATACTGTATTGTATATTTATATGGATAAAATGTACACTTATCGATACATTCGAAACAAACCTCACTTCTTCTTCATTTTGCTTACGTAAGTTGTTCTTCTTGTTCATTTTTATCACTCAAACTTTTTCAATTAATAAATTACATAAATTAGTCTTACAAAGGTTTCCTCTGTGTGTTCTTTTATATTTCCTACTTGTATAAGATAAGATGCTCATATAGCCGTTTGTTATGCATATAACACGAAATATATGAAAATTCAATTTATTAAATTAGATAAGTTTTGTTGATACAATCTCATGGATCAAAGTAACAAGTCTTTAGTCTTGTTGTTTATATATAAATAATCCTTATTATGCATTATTGCCATTATTTATGTCATTCTATATTTTAATTTTTTTTTATCTCAATTATTCTAAATTAGCATTTTGTATTCAATTAGCAAGCTCAGAGCAAAAAAATCAGGGCTAATATGAAAATATTATAAGCTGAACCCCTGTAAATATGCTAATTATCCAAAGAGACCCCTTTACTTTGAAAGTGACTACGGTTTTGTTGGAACTTGGAAGTAAAGTTTGTGATCACATATGCATTTTTTGTATAAATTTAGAAAATTAAGTGATTTAATGTTTGAAGTTTTAGCCCAATTGACATTAAAGTCCAAATGAATGAAATGGTTTATTTGAATTTGTTAGATGTTAGAACAGCTACAGTTGGTTTTGTGTTGCATTTTTCTTACCTGTTTTGACTTTTCTTGGTTGACCCGAATGGACTTATGACCCGAACCGGTATTGTAGATGAATAGCTGAATTAGAATTTCAAAACATATTACTCATTAGACAGAGTAGGCTACAGGCCTGTAGAATAAGCTGATTGCTCTAATCGTTGTGTTCGTGTGGTTTTCCTAACAATTTTTCTTCTGTAACTGCTTCAGATACAATTATGGCAATCACCAAGATTTTTATAATGTAAGTACATTTACAAATTCCCGTTATCTCTCACGTTATGGTGACGATGCATATACCTACAGTGTGATCATGTTAAGGTGTTTACCGTATGATTAACTGTTGTATTGAATTAACCTTGTTTCAGTTATTACTCGCTGCATAAACATGTGGAGTATATGGCTAGAGAAATACAACGTGGAGCCAATTCGATTGAAGGAATTGAAGCAACGCTTTGGCAGGTTTGGTTCTCATGGCCTTAAGGTTTCTTTATAAAAAAATCTAATGCCACAAAAAATATAATGCCACCAATGACTAAGTTTTTGAACATGTGAACCCTACTTTTTGCTGCAAATTTGATCAAACCGAAACTGATGTGTTATTATTTGCAGCAATGTCCAAATCTTGACAAAGTTTGACGTGTTTTAGATATAAATGCAAAAGGAAGACTTTATACTTGCCACTTATTGTCTCACTCTCTTTCAGAAAGAGTGCTGTGCTTTTAAATATCTTACTATTAGGATGGTTTACATTTGAAACAACGATAGTTGGAAATCCTGTATTTCTTGAGGAAATTCTGTAATCTGTATATATTGCAAATGAGGTAAGGATAAAGACAAAGTGATAAAAGAAATGAAGGTACATCACTGAATCATATGCAATGAAAACTATGTAAGATGGTTCACAAATTTCATCAATTATTCTATTAGGAAGTAACATTACATTTTTCTTGTGGCGAATGTTGTCCAGGTGCCTGAAACGTTGCCAAGTTTGGTACTTCAAAAGATGAAGGCTCCTCCTAAACCAGATGATGTGCCGGTGATTAAGCCAGAACAGCTGATAGAAGCTGATGGATTCCTATTTGGATTCCCTTCTCGTTTCGGTGTAATGGCAGCCCAATGTAAAGCTTTCTTTGATGCAACTATCAATCTGTGGGAAACTCAAGCACTTGCTGGTAAACCGGCTGGCATTTTCTGGAGCACCGGTTTTCATGGTGGAGGCCAGGAACTTACAGCGTAAGTTCATATCTACTTTAAGATGGAGATTTCCTTTAGTAATGTAGGTTGCAATTTTCGGTTGGAGAGTCAACCTGAGAAGTGGAGTTGGGAATTCTTTCCCCCGATTACTTATGAATGGATCATTTCCAGCTACGTGTAGTCTCTAAGGGGCAAGTGGTTTATGTAGAATTTTTTAGCCTTTTTGGACAAGTATTGCGGCTCAACCTGAGCAGTTCTGTACAAAAAGTACTTGTCTTGCCCTATGCCCATGTTGACCAATTAACCGTTTACCTGGCCATTTTTGTGACTATATTTAACATAGTAATTGCTGAAAAAAAAGTATTATTTTTGGACAAAGTTGATTTTTGGGTCACCACTAGACCATTTTATCCCTTACAGAAAGTAATTTTGCAAATTTTAACCTGTCACCCAATCTGCCTAGATTGCCCATTGTGCCACATTCATACTTTCACTTATATCTGGACTAAATATTATATTTTTTTGTTGCATATTGTATAGCATTGGCTAGTCACTTAGACTGACAGTGATTACTTGTGTGCAGCTTAACAGCGGTAACACAATTAGCGCATCATGGGATGCTATTTGTACCTCTTGGATACACATTTGGGAGTGGAATGTTTGAAATAGATGAGGTCAAGGGTGGATCCTCTTATGGTGCAGGAACATATGCGGGTGATGGAACTCGACAGCCAACTGAATTAGAACTCCAACAAGCTTTTTATCAAGGTAAGTATGTTTCCGAAATTACCAAAAAGCTTTCCAGAAACTAAAATTTGATCCAAGTAACTGGGTGATGAACATTTGTATATAGATACATATTACAGGTTGTAAAGATTGTAACATTCTCAAGTAAATAAAAGCTATACCTTTGTGCATATATTTGTATATAGATACATATTACAGATTGTTTTGCAGTCTGTGACTGCATTCAAATTTGCATTTCCATACTTAAGTTGGTATTACAGTGAGGTGATGAACATGATACTGGATATTGGTTGCGCAATGGCTGTCAAACAGGTTGGGTAATCTGGCAAAACAGGTAATTATTTGGTACGGATCCGCATATTTATTTAGTTTGGCTGACCTGCAAACATAATCTAAATATTTAAATAACATGATTAAGGAGGTTTTAATTTTTCTGCTTCAAAAGTACAATGTGATTGATTCTCTACCTGTTCAAGTTAGTTCAACCCATTTTTTAGTTAAAAAATTGTGGATTGATTAATCTGACCCATTTGAGGTAACACATTACTCATATGACTTTTTATTATTGGTGAATAATTGAGTCAAAATTTAAGTAAAAAATACATAAAAAGTTTACCTATTTACCTAAAATTCTTAAAAAGGAACCTATTTAGTTTTCGTCTATTTAAAGGATCCGTTTTTCATAAATTTCCTAATAAAGGGAACATCGTTAGTTTTTGACGCCAGACCTTCGTTAAGTGCCACATCAGCTTGCCACGTCATTAAAAAGCTGACGTGGACAACTGACCGGATAATACCTCTTTATTTTTCTTTCACTTCCTCACAATACAAATAAGCAACACACAATACATCACACCTTTCTTTATCCCGTTGAAGAGTCAGGCCACTACACCACCACCGGGGAATCGCATGAAGATAGAATTAGGTTTGTAGTAGGGATTTTGTAATTTTTTTCGATTTATTTATTTATTTATTTATTTTTCCCTTTTTAATGTATTTTCTGTGTTAGTCAATGCCACGTAAGCAAAGATGATGATGCGTCATTTAACCTTAACGGAGATTTGGTGTCAAAAACTAACAATGTTCCCTATGTTAGGAAATTTATGAAAAATAGATCATTTAAATAGACGAAAAGTAAATAAATTCTCTTTTTAAGAAATATATGTAAATAAGTTACCTTTTTATGTATTTTTATTACCAACACTAACAAGGTGGATGAACTTGTTATGACTATTGAAAAGGTTTTTTTTTAACCTAATAGTTGTGATTATTCGAGTATTCTAAATAGAGAGATAGTTCTGATTGTTTAGGTTCTGACAGTATTAGTTCAAGCAAAATCGGCTAACTGGTTAATAGATGTTTTTTTTTATCATATATAAATCTTTCATTGATCAGATTGGTTACAGTTTGATTGGACAAATTGTAACCCATTATACATGTAGTCTTTATCATAACACTTACCACTATGTTTTGGTTTGGATTGGATTGGTTCGGATAACACGACAACTAACAAAATCAATGTCAATTCCAGAACTTCATTTTTCAATGTCAATTTCAAGGATAATTAGACACATGCATCTTTATTTGACATAAAATCAATTGGGTTGGATTAGTGGTTGAAGCCCATGTCTTTGGAAACAGAGGTTATGGGTTCGATCCTTATGCCAGCAAGGCTAGAGGTCCTTTTCTACTTATGGTAGAACCTGAAAGCAGCCTCTCTACCTTTGGTAGGGGTAAGGCTGTCTACATATCAACTTCCCCCATACACCGTCGAAGACGGTATTGGGACCCAAAACCCGTAGAAGACGGCATTGGGAGTTACTTTACATTTTTTTTTTTCCATCTTTATTTGACACAGTTGAACCAAGTAGATAAAGATAAAAACTAAAAGATTGGGTATTACGTAATAACAAACATTTCGCAATTATCACTCAAAATCAACTGATTTTTCATTGGGTTTTAGAAAATTAATTTTGATTACTCAAATATTCTATTCGAATTATGAGCCACGTAGAAGTAGCCAAATTATTTATTTTCCAGAAAAAAGATAATGCTTTAAGGTGGGTTAAGTTTTAAATCATTATTAACTTAAAGGTTTGATAAATCAAAAAAAGGGTTAAAATTTAATCATTATTAAGTCAAAGGAACTTTAAGGGGAATAAAGAAAAATATAATTAAATAAAAGTCAAGAACTCAAGATCCAAATCTAAGATTTTACAGAAAAAACTCCATTAAAGCATCAAAACTTTAATTTTAGCTTCAATTACTCATATAGTGGTTACATGAAAAACTACTTGGCTCATCATAAAACATAGGCCATTTTCATTAAATGCATAAGGTAAATATTAACCGAATTTATAAGTAGGTCCTCAAAAACAATATCATAACTAAGGTAGGTCCTATGACCTACCCAGTTACACCCATGAACACACATGCATCGAGCACCTTCTCACTTCACCTTTTGATTCTCTCCATGCTTGAAATCTGTCACAAGGGCAAAATGTTCTCCGCATTCTGCAATGGCTTAAATCTATTCTTACTGTGAGACGGTACCAACACTCGTTTTCTTCAGGTTTTTTCTTACAGTGAGACCATTTCAACACTTGCTTACATGTTCTGCAACGACCCAAATCTTCTCTGATTTTAAACTCTATATGGGGAGTCTTTTTTGCTGGGTATCGTGTTCCATATTCAGTTCCAAGTGCTTGAACATATTCATCATCTGCAACACTTTTATCTTTCGGCTCAGTTTTAACAATCTGGATTCTGGATGTACTTTTCTAATATAGGAGACTTGGATAGAATCTTAACAACAGAAGATTCATCTTCAACATCTACGAAGTGGCTGTTGTCACTATCATTGACAAAAGCAACAAGTTTTTCAAGCTCCTCCTTCGCATCGGTTAATAAGTTATACAACAGATAAGATCTGTGGTTGTCCGGTAAAAAGAAGTTGACAACATCTAAAGCTGCACCCCAATTCTTGAGAAGCATTCCTCTTGGCTTCACGTGTGCAACATCCATTTTTTCCGGCGACGCCACATCCGACGAAAAAGATGAAAGAGAAAGTGAAAGAGAGAAGGGAGTGACTTAAAACAAGTTAGGTGTGGGTTTATTAGTAGTGAGAAGAGTAATGGTGGTGGGCTGGTGGCACGGCAGGAGGTGATAATGTGAAATTACAGAAGTAGATTGTTGAGATAGAGAGTTACAGGGAGAAGTACACTTCGTTAGCAGCATTGATGATATACTGTAAAGCAAAATGGGATACACTCTATTTTTCAAATTACGTGCTCACTAATTTTTTTTTGTTTACCTTCTTTGTTTTTTTATCTTTTTTTTTTTGTTTACAATTTAACAATTTTAAACATATGTAAAAGTAAACAAATACTGGCACAATACCCGCCCGATGTGGCAGTGTTCGTGGCGGCGACGGTGTAGTGGAGGGAACGACTGTTGGTGCTAGAGGCGCCGTTAAGTGGTATAGATAATTGATGTAAAAGTAATTGATATAAAGGGTTAAAGGAGATATTTTTAAAAGATAAAAGATTGATAGTGTAATATATCATATAAGGTATTTTAGACATTTTCCCCCATGTAACTTTCAACATGGGGGTTAATAGAGAGGTTATAAAAGATAAAGAACTTTTGGTGTTAACACCACCACCAACGCCACCGCCACCGCCACCGCCACCGCCACCGCCACCGCCACCGCCGCTACCAAAACCAAAAATTAAATGAGTTAATGTTTTACCCGAGCCAAGAAAGTGATCCAAACCAAGCTAGATTACCAAAAGCTTGTATATATAGAAGCTTGTTTAGGCTTGCAAGCTTAATGAGTTACACAAAGCTCTTTACAGCAAAAAAAAAATGATTTTATTAGTTGCACACTGCAATTATCACTAAAACATGTTGTCAGCCAGTGTCCTACACTAACATGTCACACTTTACAATAAATAAAAGTATGTGAGATTTGTAGGGATTTATTTAGTTTCCTTCCTGAAAGGAAAATTAAAGCAAGACTATTGTAAAGCTGAAAAAATTACATACCCTCCGACAAACATAAGTAGCCTTTTTTTCATATGTGGGGGGCTATCGAAAAGAACTGAACATGCATCAATAATTGCAGATGAACAATCCACCTCACCCTTATAAATGATATCTGAGAAACAAGCATACATCCTTATCAATTCAGTCATACAAAACATATATATGTATATAACTAAAAATGAAGGTAGGAAGCCAAGCGAAACCTCGATCTTCAAGGCTGGTTAGGATTTTTTGAAGATTATTAGTTGGAGAAAGGAAAAGGCCATATTGTCCTTCAGCCATTGTATATATGCCCACTGTATTCGATGGATTAAACTGTTGTCAGAAAAACAATTTCAATATGTAATTTCAAGATAGATAAATAGAAAAGAGCCCAACGATAAATTTCATGTAACAACACGATTTTATCACTCGAATTCACATCAACAATGGCGGTTTAGTGTGAGTGTGTGTTCTTGGTGTTTGTGTGTGTATTGAGAGAGAATTGGGATCAAGTGTGTGTTATTCAGGTGTAATGGTATGAAAAATGTGTGTCAAAGTTATGTCAAAGTTTTGCCAAAGTTATGATTTCTAAGGAATTGAGGGCTATTTATAGTCTAAACTAACCAACAATGCTAATTATCTCAATTAGCCCCTCAACCTTAGAAATCATCAACACATGACTTAACAACAAGTAAGTCCATAACTTAAATTACAATGTATCACTATTTTTGGATTTCTAACATTCTCCCCCTTAGTGATATATTGTAAGGTCTGAAGTACGTGTTGTTTTGTCTTGTAAGAATGAATTTGATGAGCCCGGTGGTGAAGACAATTGGTGTGTTGAAACAAGTCTTCAAAGCTTTCACATTGTCTTTGGAGAACTTGATTCAGTTTTGGTCTTGGACTTCTTGAAGTTAAATCATTTGTTGATTCTCAATGTTCTTATTGAACAAAGAATGATGAGTGTGTGTGTATTAAATCTTCGAGGATTGTTTAATCAAAGATCAGAGTTGTCTTTTGAAATGTGGAAGGTATGAACTTGTCTTGAATTCTTTAATTTCGAATCTTGAAGTCTTTTCTTTGAAGTCTTGGAATGAATTTTCAGAAATATGTACTCTCTCCCTTGATATGTGCAATGTAGCTTTTGGTAAAGTGTTGTTGTATGACTTGAAGATCTTTAATTTGATGAAGACTCTTTTTGAAGCTTTTCTTCTTTTGTCTTGAATCTTCAGCCTTTTGTCCTTTGAAGCTTTGATCTTTGTCACATCATCTTGAACACTTTTGAGAGTAAACATTTCAATAAGGTTTTGAAAATTCTTTTATGAAATTAATCATGCTCCTCCTCAATTCATGAGTAATCACAGTCTTTGATTGGAGCATTTTTAAACTTTTTGTAACATCTTGAGTGAGCATCATTTCATTATTGATCTTGACCTTCTTATCCTTAAAATCATTCTAATTTCTTCCTCAATCAAAAATCAATCATACTATTTTCTCCCCCTCATAATGACAATGTTGGGAACCAATGTCATTATGCAAACGTTGATTGAATAGAATGTCAAAAGAAATCAAAAGAACCATAGCGCAATGGTGTTTACACAAAGATATATTAACTAACAACTCATCAACCCAAACCATTAATCCAACCCAAATAACCCTATGGGTGACTAAAATGTAAGGTTGAAGTTGTTGGTATACGAATTTTATTATGGTGTTGGTGTTTTCTGTGTTGTGGTGATGAGAAAAGAAACCGGATAAGAATGATCCGTTTGCATTCAAAAATCGAAAGGATTAATGAAATGACCGAAAGAAATGTGTACCATTTATCGGATTTCCTATGTATCATTGAGAAATGCACAAAGCAAACCCCTAACATAGTTTGGTCTTTTGGCTTTCCAACCTCAAGATTGCTTCAAAGAATGTAAACCATGGTCAGTGTCACCTAAGCGTTCGATAACCATGTTCTACTATCCTTAAAGACTTTTAGAAAAAAATCCAAGGTCACAATAGACTTCTTGTTAACTCAATAATTACACAAATGCAATTATGAGACCTACGTTCAAAACTGGAAATGATGTTAGCAATGGTAGGATTTCCATTTGATCATCGTGAAATATCAATTAAGATATCACTACAAATGTTCCAGCTATATCACAAAGATAAGCATGTATATCACAAAGATATGACGCAAATGTGTCCTAAAGAATGAATAACGATCAATCACGAGAGCTCTAGACACAAAGTGATCAAATGAAGTCGGGGACTGGAGCAGAGTGTCACCCTTTTTCAATATTAACGTCTTCCAAATGAAGAGTCAATAGAAATGAGAAAATCTCCATGAGAAATAAAACAAGCATTTGTTAAGAAACAATTGAGTGGTTAGGTAAAGATGTGCATCGCTTCACTGGGTCCATGAAGGCTTCTTCAATACCGAGATATCAACAAATGACATCCGATAGAAATGTGTTTTACCTAGAGATTTGAGAATTTTAGAGAAGGGTATCAAGTCTTTTAACCCTTTTCTCACAACATTATCACCATAACCTCTCACTTTTCGACTGTACTTCCTCCAACTTAGTTGCACGAATTCATCATCACTCAAAAATACCCTCACTATCTAATGAAAGAAGTGAAAACTCCTGGGTTAGAACTCATCGGCGATGATGAAATTCATGGAGTAGAATTTTGAGAAAAACCTAGTCGCTCATGTGCAAACTAAACACCGAACTTCCTTTGAAGAAAATATTTTGAAAAAAAAATCATCAAATGTGAAAAAAAATGTTTAAAAAACACATTTGAAGTTTGAAAGAGTTTTAAAATCACAAACTCCCCCTTATCAAGTATTATTAAGTATTTGAAGACTTTGAAGACTTGAAGAATGAAGACTAGTTGAAGACTTGGAAGACTTGAAGAAACAAAGTTGAAGAATTTATATTAGTGAAGACTTTTATTAATGAAGACGTTTAATTTTAATGTTTAATGTCGAACTCGTTTGAAGTTTGAACATCTTTTTATTGTGTGTTTGAAGACTTTTTATTAAGTATTTGAATGTGTACGAAAACTTTGATGTATAACAAAAAGTATGCATTTTTAAGCGAAAAAGAGGCTAATAATTCAATTACGGCAAAACCAAACCGGTTTCAAACCGGTTACGAACCCGAACCAGTGAGAACCCGACCCTAATCGGTTCCAAGTGGGTTGGGTTTCCTTCCTCACAAAACCGGGTAGAACCCGAACCGGTTAGAGTCAAACCCGGTTACTGAATGTTTGACCAAAACCCGAATCGGGTTGAGACCCGAACCGGTTAGAACAGAACCCGATTTTTGTACACGACTAATCCCAACTAATCATGATGCCTCTCATCTTTATTAATCTCTTAAACCGAACTCATCTAGCCCGTTAGATGTTTATATAGTCTAATCATAATTAATAACAAAATACCAGCATTAAACAAAGATTGGTTATTCTATATTTGCAAAGGGGTATATGTATGCACATTGTGATTAATCATATCATATCTATTTACATACTTGAACTAATATTCGTACGATATACGAATTTATGATATGTATGTACGATACACACCCGTATAAAAAACTTCATTATACAATCTTTTCATGATATATACATACACATAATTTTATTAGCGTAAAATTTAGATTGAAAATTATGTTTAGAGTTTTGATTCCAAGTAACTAATATTAAATAACATAATTAATAATAATTGGAGACATAGTTAGATTAGGACTTTTAATCTGAATATAAACAGTTTTTCAAAAAATGTAAATTATAATTGCATTAGATAAGATTATCAATTAAAATTTAAAATATATGAAAATTTTTAATCAAAGTTAAATGTGGAACAACCTCATACTTACTTAAATACTATACATGTATTCTCTTGTTTAGGTACACAATATTACAAATATTCTTTCTCAGCTTTTTGTTTAAAAAAGTTAAACTTTATCAATGACTTCCCATGTAGCAAATAATTTCTAGTAGATGATTGTTTGTTCCCTAAAATTATTTTTTTTTTTTATCACCCATACTATTTCACTCTTATCCTCCTATGCTTGAACATTATTTTATTGCTAAATACATTCCACTAAATTAAGTTTGAAGTGTCACAAACCCATTTCACATGGGAACTAAATTTGATTCCTAATTATGTTGACAATTCGGGTTCCAAAATTAAAAATGGGTAGTCATCAAGTTTATGTAATCAGTTTATAATCGCTTCAATTATTAGCTCGATTTGCATTTTCACATTGTTGTAGGCATTAGTGATTCAGATAGGGACTTGAATATGTGGGTGTACGTTGTTAGAGATCCTTTAAAGAATCCTTTGTAATATTTATGTGATCTAATGAGATGATAAGTGTATAACATGTTTACACTACCATCGAATAAAGTGCAAAAAATTTTCATATAGAAAGTGATATTTGTACCACATAACTTGATTAATTTACAATACTGTACAAGTATTACAACATACTGTACAAACAGTTGATACATAATTGTGGCTGTTTGTGGGCAAAAGACAATACTTTAACGGAAAGGTTCTATAATGAATTTCAATTTCAAAAAGCCTCCAAGAAGACTCACATGTTGAAATATTCAATAATTTTACTTGATTTTATATGAACGTCTATTTTACGATATATAGTCATGCACTTTAACTTTTACGATTTTTTAAATATATATAATTTACAAAAAGTTAATCAAAAGTAAGATATAAATGTGTAACACACGAGACTAACATATATTTTTTCCATTATCAATAACTTAGATTACATACATTGTTTCTTATTATAAGAAGGTAATGAAAAGTTATATTTTTAGAACGAATTGAAGGAAAAACGTGAAAACGTACATGTAGCTAAATGAGAAAGAAAAGTCAATAACTAATCCAATGGTCATAATTCAAGTTTCTTATCATTAATGGTTGTCCTTTAATCAAAAAAATGAATTTATGATGTTGGTTTAGTATTATTGGGAGATACGTAAAAGTTATGTTTATTATTATTTTTTTTATCATGCTTATGTTGATAAAATAATTGGAGTTGAAAATTTCTTTCAATTACTAACATTGTTACGTTTTAATAATTTACCTATATAAATATATAACATTATGATTTTATGTTTCTTATTTAATATACGTGCCGTTTGTCATATGCAAAGATAAAAATCTAATGTACTTATGTGGCCATAGTTATCTTTTTGTCATTTACTCGTACTATTTAGTAATAATGTATGTATTTCCCGTGTAATACACGAGATAAACGTGATAAAAAATTTCATAATACTATAATTAGTAGTTATAGATTAGACATGGTGAAATATATTAGCCGACCTACACGTGGTTTGATGGCTTTTAAAATTTAACTTGAAACCGTAAGTGATGTGTTCGAGGTCGGCATATTTATAAATTTTAAAGTTGTTATATACATATATGGTATGTTGAAATATAATAGCATTATTAATTTATTTATAAACAAATTTTTTACATTAAAGACGGTCAGTAAGATACGTATGTTATAAGTTTGTATAATGAGGATGTCTGCCGAAAAAAAAAGTAATATTACTAATAAAAAATAATTTTTATTGTAAATGGTTCGAAAGATATATTTGTTATATCTTTCTACAATGACGATGTAAATTTAGATATTGATAAAACATTTTTATTTAGTGTGACAATAAAATTCTCAAAAAAAACTATATATATAATCTCTTTTTTTACACAAAATCAACTATTTAAGGGATAATGCAGAAAATTAAAAGCACCTTTCAACCAATTCACAAAAATAGCACTGACCTTTAAAGGTTTTACTTTTTAGCAATGAACTTTCATCTGTTATTGGATTAATCCAACACCGATGACGGCGGTGTTGGAGGTGGAGGTGCTTTCTTCTTCGAATTCTTTAACTAATTTAAAAAACCGGCGACGGTTTGTTCGAGTTCGAGCTAACCTCTAAACCTCTACCATATGGATCTATGTCCTCTGCTCATGAACTCTTCTTAAATGACCAAATATGGCCTATGAAACTCTCGTCTCACCTTTAACATCCTCGGGATCTCCCTCCCTGCGAAAAACGATGACATTTATAGTAAAAAAAATGCCCATGTCACCAGGTACACGTGTCAAATGTTACTATTTTCGACGATAAATGAAAGGTCATTGCTAAAAACTAAAACTTTTAAAGGTCACACGCGTGTCAAATGTTACTATTATGTCACTGCTACAGTTATCTCAATATGTAATTACTAACCTTAAATAACCGTATGTATCCATCCAATAAAGCAACATATAATTCGCAGTAATGTTACATTAGTAACTTTAAACTACATTATGTATATTTTTTTGGATGTGTTTTTGTTTAGAACGACATGATATATTACTCATACTTTTAAATTACATGAATATCTGAAATGGAACTTAGGATTTTTGAAAAAAACTACTTATTAATCATCCTTTACAAATGTGGTAGGTGTGATTCGAAGTCATGTTGATCTTGTTAAAGTCAAAGACTTTATCAATTAGAAATCAACCCTATTAATTTTATCTTAATTTATAACATCATTAATTTAATCCAAAGGTGCAATTCGATATTTGAAATTTGATAGCATAGCCCTTTGACCGTACAAAATAGTTATAGTAAGATATAATTACATTACATATATTAGATTAATTATATTATATTAAATATATATGTAACTTTTGGAGTTTATGTATATGATTTGGAAACAACTAATGTTTCTATATAGATGGATCGATATATATAAATTCTTAAAATATTTATGTTATTAATGTTTGTAATTTGATGATGATAATTATGTTATTTTCATCTTGTAAGGAAAGTATTAGGCGTACACCTTTTTTTTATCTAATAATTGTTTATACGGATTATTATTTAAGGGGGTTCTTTGTCTAATTATATAAAGTAAAAGTATTAATATTACCATTTAATAAAATGAAATAATTAAATTTGATTTAATGGTTATAAATCAAAGATGGAGTTCATCCAAGGGTTCTTATTTGTTTAGGAATGAATTTAGGACCTTGTTATATATATATTGGTAGATTGTTGATTGTTGTTTATATGTTTTTTATTTGCTCAATAGAAGGTGTAACACAGAATTTATATTCCTTTTTTTATTTTATTAAAAGTATATGTATTAGATTTGAAAAATGTTAAGATGTTATTATAATTTATTTTCTTTAAGATAATTTTGTTTGTTATTTGAAAAGCTGAGTTCATTGGAGTTATCAAATTTAACATTTCAAAATGAAGTTATGTTTTGTTTGTTCGAATAAATTAATAAGGTAATGATCCATCCTTCTAAATTGTTAACCTAGAAATCCTCCTAATTAATAGAATTGTGACATGTGAAAAATCAAGGGGTGAGATTAGAAAAAAGAATTAATGAATTCCATGTGTTAACAAGTGAATATATTAGGAGGATTGGTTAAGATGATTTATCATTTTCCAAATTAATATAGTTTGTTTTGTTTGGAAAAGTTAGTTCAAATCATTATTGTTGTGTTATTCATTTTTTAGTTTTGATTTTTACAGTACATTTGTACGAACTCTTGATCATCCCATAGGTATGTGTATAATAATATATTAAATGGATACTAATATATGTAGTCCTTTTGAAAAGCCATTATACAATATATTATGTACGAAAATAAAGCAAAACTCATAAGTGAAAGGAGTTTAGCAAAAATAAAAGTAAAATATTTTAAAGGTATAAAAGTCATTTAATAATATATTACTTGTACATAGCAATTTTATCCTTGAGCAAATTAACTTCCATTTTCAAATAGAGAGTATATAATATCCTTTATATATTGTGAGTTTAATATACATAAAGTATTTCCTTTATACTAATATTTAATTATTATGGATCTATACTATAAGATTTAAAAATATTAGCTTTACTATATGTCTTTATGATTTCCTTTTTAATTCGTGTTTCGATTGCCACATGCGTTCCAACATATATTTTTTCTCGGCAGTATTGTTACAAAGGATCAACAGTACTTATAACTATATATTTGTTTTCTTATTTGTTGGTCTTGACAATTATCTTTTCGTACAAAACATTCATCGCATAAGAAACGGCCATGAAAGATTATTTGTTAAACAGAACTTTGCAAAAACACAATCAAATTTAGTTAGTGACATTGAAACGTAAGTCTTGCAATATACTTTGATCAAAGACTATTATAATTATTATAACCAATGATGGGATTTAAGCCAACAAATTGAAAGTATATAGATTTAAGATTCACGAGTAGACTATTATAGATTATGATAAATTTGTTTAATAAAAAGAATACTTTGTTTAATTAAAATAAGGGTTTAGTATTTCGGGGTGTAAGTAACTTTTACACTTTTTTCTATTATGTGAATGTAACTTTCATTTGGTTCATTGTATGTAACTAACTCGTTAAATTGAACGATTAATGTAAAAGTGTATACATGGCACACCATATGAGCTGTCACGTAGAAGTTTTTGATTGGTCAACGAAAAATTTTTACATTAATCGTTCAAATTTAGAGGGTTAGTTACATATAATGAACCAAATAAAGTTACATTTACGCAATAAAAAAAATGTAAAACTTATGCTTCCAGATATTTAACCCTTAAAATAAATAGCAGTGAAGTGTTTAAAGCATTATAAATTTATAGGCATTGGATAAAAAATACTTATAATGATGAAATTTTTTTGAAGCCTATACTTTGTAAGATGTTTGGCAAAATTACCCAAATTCTATTTTTCTTGTTTCTTTCCCTCCGACCAAATCTCTTCTATAAATAAAGAAGCATTGTTTTTTAAAGATATTTTTAGTAAATTTCCTATGTGGCCAACTAGGGGTGTTCATCGGTTCGGTTTTTGGTTATTTGGTCTATTTGGTTCGGGTTTTTCAGTTTTTTTATTTTTATTTTTCAAAACCACAACCAAACCAAAACCTAATTCGAAATAGAAAAACCAAACTGAAAACCAAATTAGAATTCGGTTCGGTTTCGGTTTAAAACCGAAAAAACCAAATATGAAAAATACAAATTTACCATTTCTTTTTGTCTAAGTTGTGATTAACCAATATAGGTTCATAATTTCAATTTTCACCAAAGTAGTAAATTTAAACCATATGGATAAACAAATAACATAAGTGAAACAACTAAACTCTTGTTTGTCATCATTATTAAAAATTATTCATCAAAATTTAATTTATTTAATTTCATAAAAAAAGTTAATATGATAAACAAATAGACATATAAAGTTAAAAATACATTAATAATTGTCCATAAAAAAAAACGAATTAAATATTTTTAATAATACATAATAGTAATATAAGTTATTTGGTTTTTTCGGTTTAATCAAATTCATTATCCTTTACCTATAACCAAACCAAAATCCGAATGTATAATTCAGTTTCGGTTACAAACCAAACCCAAAACCAAATTCAAAAACGGTTTGGTTTTTTTTGGTTTTTTAAACGGTTCGGTTTACAGTTTAACCGGATAAAAATTAAACTGTGAACACCGCTATGGCCAACCAGGACCTTTTCCTTATCTTAGTTTGTGATGTCATAATTTAATTGCATAAAAATGTAGAATGCTCCACTTAAACGCCCATTTATTTTTCAGTGACTCAAACATCGATTTTTTTCTACCCTTTTTCTTTCTTTCTTTTCCCAATGAATCTTTCATCTGTTTTTTCAAAGGATTTTCCTTAATACAAAAAGTTTCATGTTGATTATTTGAAGAAAAAAAACCCCATCCTAAATGCTGTTTTTGTTTATTTGATTTTTCATTAGCTAACAACAAACAATAATAATAAACCCCTTTTTGGTGGCCGAACAACAATTCTAATTGGAAACTAATTTCTAATCAATTTTTAATTGCTTATA
This sequence comes from Erigeron canadensis, assembly GCF_010389155.1. NCBI lineage: Eukaryota > Viridiplantae > Streptophyta > Magnoliopsida > Asterales > Asteraceae > Erigeron > Erigeron canadensis. The sequence goes on from NC_057763.1 coordinate 4,342,456, forward strand.
TATATAGATACTTTTTTTAAGGGTAATTGTTATCCAAAATTAGTGCATCACACTTTGCTATCGAGGCAAAGACCACAACTGAAGCTTAAGAAAGCTGATGTTTAAGCACATGATGGTTTACCTTATGATTTATCTCTTCCATTGTGACTTGTGAGGTTTATAAAAGTCATCGATCGTCTTTGTTTAAAGAAGTCTGAGTTTGCTTTTATGGTTGGTTCTCGGCTAGAAACATGAAAGTCAGTGTGTCATGGGATGTGAGGATAGATCATTTTGTTGTCAACATTCTATAACTGACATACTATTATATGATGTCTATTATACACAAGGATCATGATGATGATCATTGTTTTCGTTCTTCTCTGTTGTGATGGTCACATAGGCTAGCTTGGAAATATTATGTACATGACCCTTCTGCTAACATCATCTTGAAGGTGTCATGCATTATGTGTACTGTGTTGTACTTTTATACATGGTAGTGTTTTATATATGTTTTCTGTTTTAGCATTTGGTCTTAGTCTGTCTTTTATTTTGTTGTATATCTATTTTACATAATGTAGTTTTAGGTTTTTCTTTGTAATACATCTAAATTTATCATGTGTATATGTATGGTTATGTACTTTTAATATATTTTGTTAATGAAATAGTCTCCAGTTTACAAAAGACATAGTCTTTTATTTTTGTTTTCCTCTTTCTTGGTTACTTTTTTAATACAAGTCATTAATACATTTTTTTAAAAAGCCCGGGTTAAACCCGAATTGATTTAAGTGACACAATAGAGTGAAACTTTTTAGTGAAAGATTTCAAAGTTAATAGTTATAGACCTCTATCAAATTTAGAAACTTGATGTGTAGCTCTTACCCTTTTTGCTCTCGGTTGAATGAATGCCGCACCTAAAAAAAAATGACTTTTACATATGATCAAGTATACAAATTTTTGGCTTTATCACTTTAGATGTTGATGAATCATGGTTAATATCACATTTATTTTCAAGTTATCCAATCATCTATCTTTTATAATACATATATATCCTCAAATGTGACTTTAGTATATGATGATATTAGATTGTAAGTATTTATTTTAGGGATTCATTTATCTTTTATATTCCTTATTGTAGATCGTAAGTGTTACTGGAATTTATGATAATGCACATTTATAATATACTAAAAACTTATGTGGATGTATAAGTGTTTTATGCGTGGAATGTACAAGTTCTTATAACACATAATATTTTTTTACCGCTCTTTCAGTTTAACCCCTTAAACTTTCTATCTTTTAACTTTTGTCCCACATTAAAGTTTTCGTTTGTATTTTCTTGATACTAAATTTTGGATTATCATAATTTTATTAAACAACTTTCACACAGTACGGTTTTACTTTAATTTTTATCCGCCTTTTTATATATCTAATGTTTTTAATATATTCCTAAAAGCTTATGTAAATGTACAAGTTTTTTATGCATGAAATATACAAGTTTCTATAGTACATAATAATTTTTACTAGTTTTTAATTTAACCCCCTAACATTTTTGGTTCTTATGTTTTTACCAAGAAAACTTTCACACAATTATGGTTTTACTTTTAACTTTTATCCATTTTTTTTATAAATCTAACGGTTTTATAATATAATAAGTTTTATCATCTTTACGTCTTACGTTCATGTAATATTTAAAGCGTTCATATAACGCATAATAATATTTACCAATTTTCATTTCTTCCTAAGGTTTCTATCTTTTAACTTTTGTTTCACATCAAAGTTTTCGTTTCATTTTCTTGACACTTAACTTTGGGTTCTTATGTTTTTATCAAACAACTTTTACACAGTTACGGTTCTATCTTTAAACATTTGATTTTTTATATTTTCATCCGTCTTTTTATATATAATACATTCATGTAACATTTAAAACATTCATATAGTTATTGTATATATTTTTTTATATCTTATTATTAATTTTTTACATTTTTTTTTATTGTTATTGTTATATATTTAATTGTCTTTTTTAAATTTCGGTTTAAATATTTGACATAAATCCAGGTCTATAATATTGTCGTATAAAAGCGTATGTCGCAGCCACGCGCGAGTTAAAAAACTAGATAGTTCTAAATTCTCTCTTCACTATGCTGACTTTTATTTAAGTGAATAGAGTTACACGTATTAATTATTATTAGAATTATTTAATTTGTCCATTTATTATTAGTATTATTATTTAATTGTTCATCTATTATTATTTTTAATTAAAATTTGGGGTGTTACATTAGGAACTCATTTTGGAACGTAAATAAACATGTTTCAAACATAACCCACTTAGTAAACTCGATTCATAACACCAAACAAGGTCCCAAACCCGTTTTGACCTAAATCAAACGCCATAAATCCTAGTTTTGACCTAACTCGGTTTTGGCACCCAAAATTCAGCCAAGACTCTATCAAATAGACCAAGAACAAGTTTATTAATGTAAAATGGTGAGTTTAAGTGATATTTGAAGTACCAAATTTCCCCCAAGAGATGAAATCCGAATTTGAGTTAGATAAGGAGAATTCTTCTACTTGGCGACCCAATTCTTTGATATGATGTAAAGATGATGAAGAAAATGGTGTTTCCAACACTAATCTAACTTGAACAATGAATTAAATGTTAGAATTCTTAGAGAGAGAAGAGTGTATGTATGTGTGCATCTAGTTAGAGAGAAAGTGAGATGAGTGATGAGTAAATGGATAAGAAATAAATAAGTGGTGAGTGAATGGATAAGAATTTTGGGAGGTTAGGGTTAGGTAAGTCTTGTGGCTCATGGGTTAGATCCATGGGTGATCCATTTCACTTTTCTAACTAATCAAACATCGACAAGTATCATATTATCAAATAAGTCGGCCCAAACGACACCGTTTAATCTATAACATGTTATTAAATTCCAAAATGGGCTTCATCTATACTACTAACTTTATTTTGTTAGTCACGTTACATGTAAAGTCAAATGGACGGATGTTATATGATGCTTATAGATGGACCTAAGGATCGTCTGATTGCATTCTAGATTTTTAGACTTTTTATATAAACATCATGTAATTTCTTTATATAATATCCATTTACAATTTTGTTTCAATTGAATCTCACGTTTCCGTCACTAGTGAGGTGTTACAGTTTGATTGGACAAATTGCAACTCATCATTCATATACTCTTTATCATAAACATTTACCATTGTTTAGGGGTATAAGCCGATAAGGCATCACTTTAGAATTAAACTTTATTTGAACAAATAAAATGTACAGTAGCATTTTTACATGGACTAACCTGAGAAATTGTGTCAGCTATTGTAGTTTAGAGGGAAAAACACACCCCTACCATTTACAATTACTTGCACATTATTAAACAAAGATAAAATACATAACAAACCAAAAATGTTCCTACAAGTTGGGTCATCTCATCTTGTCAATTCTTTAAGGTCCCATTTATTAGTTAGTTGCGATTCCACTCGATCTCCTTGATACCATGATCATTTGGCTTACAAGTAACCAGAACGGGATTCAAATGCTAGAGGCTTTCATTGGAAAGAGACTTGTAACATACCGATCAAGCAACTGCATTCCCAACTGGCCCTAAGTTGTTGATGTCAGATTCATCTGATGGTTCAAGTGACAAAGAAACCAAAAAAGATGAAACTAATTATTGAGTATGGAAAAAACTCTAACAAGTTATACTATTTTATCAAACTACAGAGTTTATAAAAATTATATTCATTGAGATCCGAAAATAAAACGAATACAAGCAGCATATGTATAGACCTAGGCTATCAACTAACTAGAAACTAATTACAAGAATGGCCTCTAACTATATAGCTATATACATATATACTAACATATATGCTGCGTGAATAAAAAAATCAAACATATAGGGTAAGGGTTATCGACTTACCAAAGGGGATTCTTTGAACAAAGAAGCATGCCCCGATTACTATATAGGCAAGCACAAGAGTCACTCCTTTCATGTAATGTGAACTTCCATCCTGCATATGATTTTTACCACATTTAGTTGATTTGCTATTTAGTTAATTTAAATCTTTTTGTGAATTTCCTAATAAGTGTACATAAATTCAATGGTTACTAACCAAAGTTAATTACAACGAAAAAAATGACATATATGTTAAAACCTACCTGTAAAGCGAATGCAGTAATCAGAATTGAGAAGCCAAGACAACTAGTTTCAAGAAGTCCAAAATCAAGACTCATTGGTATTCCCATTATCCAAGCCATAATTACACACAAAGGAACCTGATTCAGTTTCATATATAATACAACGTGTTAGAGCTCTCGTTACCATAAGATATAATCGTATCACAGGAATTATCACAATGTTCTTACCACAAACATCAAGATTTGAGATGCAGAACCCATAGCAACACCAAGAGATATGTCCTGCACAGTCATGATAAAGTTAAAGACACCAAAACATTGCAAGTGGTGATGATTTGAACTGTAAATTTGAAAAATGCATCTTAAAGACATTTGAGAAGTGTAAGTATTTTACCAGTTTATTCTTGAAGGCAAATATAACAGAACCAGCATGTTCTGCTGCGTTACCGACTATTGGTAACAATATTATGCTGATAAAGTTCACAGATATTCCCCAAGTTTCTGATGCATCCTGATTCACAAGGTATGAACAGATATGTGAGTGTGTATATATATATAGTAACACCATACAACTATTTACGTTCATGGAACTGGAATACCTCAATTGTGCCCACAACATATTCGGATAAAATGGATATGAGTATTGTCATCAGGCCTAACCATATAAATGCACTCCAAACGCCTATCGATGCTGTCTCCTTTTCAAGCTCTTCGTTATCAGCATCGTCGTCCTAATAAATTTTCAAAGACCCATCTTTCAGAAACAGTTTACGTATAAGTATTGTGTTTCGTGTCATTAAGTCAACAAGAAAGTCAAAGTAACAGACCTCTGGTGTTCCAAAAAGTTGGCTGTGAGTTTTCAGTTGAAAGAAAAGATATGCCACATATGCAAGCAGCATCACACTGCTGCTTGCCCTTGACAACTGAAGAACCGAAATCTGATCTGCTATGGGTATGTTCGTTGGGTGGAGATTAAACAACAACGGTGTAACCTGGCAAAGCAGCCCAAGCATAAGTAGCAACGTGTTTGCATCCGCCTGCTTCTGTTGTCATAAAACAAGACGTAAAGTAAAAACAGATTAGTATCGTACGCAAATAAACGAGATTTATGAGTTATAAATCGAAGAAAGGATAGGTGTAGTTACATGGTCAAATTTTTGTTCTTTATCAATATTGGCAATGCCACCACAAAAGAGAGATGACCCAAGAACAAGGAGAAGGTTTGAAATGATGGAACCCAAAAGAGAGTATTTTAGCACATGAATTTTCCTTTGATGGAGAGCAAATATTGCTATTATCAACTCTGTTGCATTCCCACATGTTGCATTCACTAGCCCTCCCACTACACATATAACAATTTCAATCTCTATCAGAAAATATATATAGTTTCATACAACTTTAATTAAGCAGAAAATCTTATATTTGAGACATTGAGGAACTGATTTAGTAGCCAACATCTTTATATCTTTTTTGTCTAGTGCTAATTAAGATTAGTATTTGTATGTAACTTCTGTTTAACAACCTAAATTGAGTAAACAAATTAATTGTTGTTTGTTGGTATTCAGGTATTCAAGTCACTAGCCTTACATAGTTACATAGATAAAAACAACAAAAGAATATTTTGCAACAAAAATAATACTTGTTTAAAGACCACAAAAAACAATTTTCCATGAACCAATATACCTACAAATTACTGTAGGCCCCGGCCACAAGTAAGTGACAAACATGTTTTTATATTATACGATGCCAAAGAATGTGTGAGAAAAACCAATATTTTGTATATAATCTACTCTTACATAATATTGTCATGTTTAAAGCCATCATAGCAGGGTCTGGTTGACAAAATGTGATCCTTCATGCTTAAATACTAACATCACATGGAGCAGGTGACACATGTAAGGCTTTTTAGACCATTCAGAGTGGTCTGCGTCACCGCTAGTCTTACTCATTGACACATCAAATAATCCCCCTAACTACTAATCCTACACAAGACCTTCAACCCACCACTAATCACCATCTGGTCTAAGACTCACCATTTATTTAAATGTACACTTTAAATAACAAAACAAAGGCTCGTTATTGGCACCACGGACCCCTAACCACGAGTCCCGTGCATTGATATGGGTTCATGGTCTAGGAGAAACCGAGCCCTTCACCTCTCATTTGAGCCATTGTTAATGGTCTTAGTTTCAACTAGCTAGCTATTAAAAATATAGGATATATATATAGCTGAAAAACCATGTCTGAGAATCTCTCTTAGCTTTTGTTGTATTTTCATATAGTGTACAAACTAGATTTTAGACCCGTGTCTAAAATTGGACACGAGACTTACAATATTATTAATATTAAATTTCCATACATATAACTCAAAAAAGCTTTTAATTTCAAAGTTAAAAATATACATAAAAACTAACTGTTAATTTCAAATGTCTATCAAAACTCGTTACCCAAATCTCCTCCACCTCAAAAAGCTTTTCAAAATCATTTTCCACTTTAACATTTGAATAAAGTGATATTAGTTAGGGATGAAAGTGAAAATTAAATAAATAAATAAAACAAGCTGTTAAATATACTATTACTTTTCCTCTTTAAACACTCGTTTTTGTCAAATATTTTCCTAATTTTTTTTTTTTTTTTTTTTTTGACAAAAGCTGTTATAACTCCAATGGTGCAAGTCTCTAAAAGGTCTTTACAAACAACAAAAAGCGAATTAACTAAAGATGCTCTTATGAAAACTCCAATGTATATATAGTTGCAACTTTTATAAAGTACAAGTGACATTTAAATTTTTTTTTTTTTTACTTTTAGGTTATTTACCTTGTTCTACACATAAATCGAACTTATGTTGTATAATATAAAAGATAGTGTACGGATCATCATTTTGGCGATAGAAAACTTTATTGTTTTAACTTTTAACATATTAAACAAGTCATCATCCCATCACGTACCATTGGTCTAGCTAGTGTCATAGTAGTTGGACTATGGTTTGATCACTCATAAATAATATTGTATGATTTTGAAATAAATAAATTTTGATATGATCTCTCTAGAAAAAGTATTCCTTAAAAACCATACCAACCAATTTGTCGTGACTTTTAAGTAATAAAAATACTAACTCAAGTGAAGAACAAAATAGGGAACTTTTTAAAACAAGGTCAACTTATACATTTTTTAATTTCCTAACCTATTATAATAATTTTTGGTGGATTGTCGTTTTCATCTGAGATATGAGTGTGACTCTTTTACTTCAGTTAGTCCGAAAAAACTAAATTTCCATCTATGTGGTTTTCAAATGGATTTTTCAATATTATATGATCACAAGTTCACAACTTATAGATTTATAGAATCAAATAAAATAATTATAATAAGTATAAAATTCATTTTGCGAAATGAAGTATGCTCATAAAAAGTAATGAGAATTGAAGTATTACCTGTAGGACCTGTGAAGTATGCAATTTGTCTTTATTGAGTTGAATTTCAACGCACCAGTCAAAGATAAAAGCATAAGTTAGATTCACATGATAATTTTATTAACAAAATACATACACTATTATTATATAGATTCAAAATGAAACATATATGTGCATGAATCAAAAAATTGTTTAGACTCACTCTGTTAAAAAACTCAAACGTTCCGCAAGTGGAGTCAAGCCAAGCAAACTTAAAGCAAAAATCCATGGCTACAAAAAAACAAATTAATATAAAATAACTCCAATTAGATATATTTTACATCAACATTTCATAAAAAATGTATAATATATACTTTTATACATTTACAATGCTACTAAAAGCTAAGAACCCAAATCTAATTAAAAAAAATGGAAGAGAGTTTTATATCCATTCATCCCAAAAAATATTAGACTCATTAACTATATTAGAGTACCAAATAAACGAATATTTAGCAAAACGTTACGGTGCTTTTTAAGGAGAAAACTTTATCATTTAAAAATTTTACTATACAAAAATATATATTGATGAAACAAACTGTATATATATATCTAATCAATACTTACTCGACCGAAATTGTACCAATGAGCTACAAACGCCAATGGAATAGCGGGAAACAACACAAAAAGTTTGGTCTCAAATATGACTTTTCGAACATTCGCTAGAAAAACTCTCAAAACTCGAAATCGAACACTAGACAGAACATCCATTTGTGATGTCGTTCGTAACAATGATTCTCTTGTTTTCACAACATCAGAAGGATGATGATGATGATGATCAATTGCCGATTTCATCATGTTGTTCTCCCCATTATTCTCTAAATCATAATTCTCTAATGAACCCATATATGATAATAAAATGTTGTTACACACACACACGCACACAAATAATAAGAAAAAAAAAACACATAGACAAATGTTTTGTGTGATGATATAATAATGTTGGTACAAACAAAAAAAGCACACACAAACTTAGACGAATGTTTAATGTGATCAAAATGAAAGGTGGTTTTTAATGTGATGTATAGTGAAACTGTTTTCGGAATTTACTGAAGTACATATATAGAGAAAGTTGTATGTATAAGATTTTAGATAAAGATTGTGAAAGTTCCCGGAAGTTTCGTGTTATGAGATTTGTTTTGGTGTTTTGTAATGAGGGGTTGATAGATGAAGAACACGTTTATGTTTACTCGAAACGGCAACCGCTGTTTGGTGGCTATAAATACAGAAATGTTACTAGTTTCAGTCTGCAAAATGCATGAAGTTATTGTGTCTTTATATGGGGAATTAATAGACCATATCATAATTGGTTTTTTTTTTTTCCTCTTCTAAACTTTATATTATATCACAATTGTTTTAGTTTATTATATTACTCATAGTTTAGGCTATCTATATATACTTAAACAACTGTTTGGTTTTTTAAACTAAACTAAATCGATAAAGTGACTAAATAGTTAAAAAAAATTATATATATAGATTAAATGAATACATTATTTTTTGTTTACTAATTTTAAAAAATAAACCCTTTTAATAAATTAATAATATTTGAAATTAAGTCATAATTTTTTTATTAAAACCCTAACAAACACAATATAAGACCATGAATTTCAGAGTAAAATGTCGTCTATTAATTTTTTTTTATAAAACAAATTATCTCTCCCCCTTTTTAATTTTTTTATCTTTAAAATACTCAAAATACTCTTAACTTTTAACACATTCTCAATCCACACACTAAAATTACCTAAAAGATCCCTAAAATATTTATCAACGTCATCTATTCAAACTACCTATTTTTTTATATACTAATTTAAATATTTTATCAAATATATTTATAATATTCTTAGTAAAATTATTTACAACATACATCTTTTGAGCCTTAAAATAACCACATTACCTCATTTCACATTAATAATCACATAGTTACCACCACCACCATCACATGTCACCGTCACCGTCACAGCGCACCGTATTGTGCGAGTACCTTTCTCGTATAAAGAAAAACAAATCGTTTAAATATAACAATTAATGTTTCTTTTTATAATACAATAAATTAACATATTACTTTAACTGACAACAATAAAAACATTAAATACAGCCCTTAGGGCTGTATTTAGCATTTCCCAAAAAATAATAAACGATTGAAAGTTAACAATAAATAAAATAAAATGTATCATAAATTAACCGAACAACACTTGAATAGTGCTTTACCTTTTTTTTATGTTTCAAACTAATTAATGTTCCTTTTACTCGTATATGTTTCAAATTCATTGGCAAATCTTTTATTGTCCTAAATTAACGTTACACTTGCTCTAGCCGGACAAAACCCTCCCAAAAGTTGTAGTCTTCGTAATCGTCCAAACAATGACGATTTGGTTGAAAATCCCCAATGCGACCAACTTTGCAACTTAACCTTAGGAGACAAGATGAATACGTTGAGTCTTATGACGATGAATGAGATAAAGGAGTTAAGATGATAGGTTGTTTCACTTATGAGTCTCCTACAAAGATACTTTGGAGACTCTAACTTGAAAACCAAAGTTTTAGTTAGGGATGTTTATCGGACGATTCAAATCTATCAAAATCGAGATATTTGGATTGGTTTGGAGGGAGGATATTTGGATTGGTTTGGAGGGATTCAGCTGTTAAAGTCTGATTCAAGTACTTAAGTTTTGAGAAAACCATATTGTTTGGTTATATAATTGCAATCATAAAAATTTAAAATGTAAGCCCTTGTGGTAATTTCGAAAATGAGTATTTTGATTGTGAAAAAAACACTAATGAATTAGGTTGTAAGGTTTTTTATGATGTATAGCAAATTTCATAAAACTTTGTGATAGCAATTTGCTAATTAGTTTGATTCAAATTACCCGAAATTATAATGCTACGAAAATAACAACAATCACACTAGTTACAAGTACACCACTAACTTGATTATTGAGCAGTTAACTAACCTCAAGATGCTTGATACAGACTCACCATAAGGACCTGTGATTAGGTTTCCAAGATCACCTCTCAAATTACTGCTGAAATATTGAGATAGCAATGGAAAATACCCTTCGTAAAGAGTAACTGTAATTGGAATAATTCAAGTTTGCCCCTCAATCTTTTCCAAAGCAGTACATAAATATTCAGAAGAAAAAACTACCCACTACATTACATGACCACGTGTTCCTAAACTTGTGGTTGACTAGAATAATAAAAAAGACTAATCCATAATTTACTAAATAATATCTGAAAGCATGTAAATAATATAAAAAGGAGAACTTGGCCTCAATTGTTGGATTCTTTTATTGATTCTTCATTTTGGGCCAGAGTAACCCACTTCTGTTTTGAGCTTGAACTTCCACTTGAATCTTTGATTAAGTTGCTAGAATCGGGATTGATGTTCATTGAGTTAGCAATCTGTGTATTTCCATCATCCTCTCCGGGTTCAAAAAAGTTTGACCTCAAACTTGGAATGGGCTCTTCAGGATCATAATAAGGCTGCAGGTCAGCAACATTGAAAGTTGCAGAAACACTAGTATCACCCGGCAGTTCCAACTTGTATGCATTATCATTCACCTTAGCAATAATTTTGAATGGACCATCTGCTCTAGGACTTAACTTGAAGTGGCGTTTGGAAGGAAAACGTTCCTTCCGAAAATGCAAGGAAACAAGATCCCCGGGCTGGAAAAGAACATGCTTTCTTCCTTTGTCGCGGCGATACTTCAAAAGCTCGTTTTGCTTGGTAATCTTAGCATGAATTTGTTGATGAAGTGTCTTAATATCTGCTGCAAAATCAGAAGCTTCCTTGCTGAATTTGGTGGAGGTATCCAAAACTGTTAAATCAAGCAGAGTAGATAGGTTCGGCCCATAGACAACCACGAACGGACTGATTCTAGTAGTCTTATTCGGGGGCGCGATTGTAAGCAAACTCAGCTCGTGGGAGTAGGTCTTCCCACTGTTGAAGATTAGTGGAAATAAGTGCACGTAATAGAGACCCGAGGGTGCGGTTAGTGACCTTAGTTTGACCATCGGTTTGAGGATGGCTAGAAGTACTAAACTTGAGTTTCGTGCCCAATTTTCGCCATAACGTCAACCAAAAATGACTCAGGAACTTAAGATCCCTATCACTCACCATCGTCTTTGGGATTCTGTGTAAACGAACCACCTCCCTAAAGTAAAGATTGGCTATCTGGACAACATCATAGGTGGTATGACAAGCTATTAAATGTGCCATCTTTGAAAAACGATCCACCACCACCATAATTGAATCCTTCTGTCATGGTGTTCGAGGTAGCCCAGTAATAAAATCTAAACTTACATCCTCCCAAGGTGCCACAGGTGGAGGTAAAGGCATGTACAAGCTGTAACATCCCAAAACTTTTTGACGTTAACGTTAACTTACCTTTAGCGACCGTTAGTTACTATGTGTATTATATGTGCTTACGTGAATTAAATGATTTATGTGAGATATGTGTTAAAGTGATTTAAAATAATGAAATTAAAGTTGATAATGATTAATAAAATAAATTAATGTTTCCGATAAGATATAAGAGTTGTTAAGTGTTCTCGGTTGCGTTAAATGAATCGTTAAGGGCCGAAACGAGTTTTAACGAAGTGCGAGGGCCTAGATGTAAAGTTTTTAAAGTTTTCCTAGTATATATATGACCTCTTGGTCGACCTAAAGGCTGGAAAAAACATATCAAAACCCTAGAAAAGTATTTCACATAAAACCTAGGTTAAATCTTCAAGATCTAGTTGATTTCGGGTGATTCGGAAGGGTTTTTGCTAGCTTTTCAATCCATTAATCATCCCTACAGGTATAACATCATCTATTTAATGTTAATTAAGTTTTAAATTAGGTTTTGTTCCTGTAGATTCGGCTATGAGGGTTGGGGTTGCTTAAAGATGATGTTTTCGGGTAAAATCGACGTTTCCATGAATAGAATCAGATGTATTAGAGTGAATTCCAGGTGGTTAATTGGAAACCCACTTGATGTATCAAGTTGTTGATCAAAACGTTTTCGGTTTTGCGTCATTCGGGTGTTTTAAAGTATAAATCATTAATGCAATTGATTAATGATCTAATTAGTTGATTAAATTCATCAATGGTATCCTAAAACATGTCAATTTTATGTTTACAAGTGATAGGATTAACCTTGGGGTCATATGAAATCCTTTAAGAGTGAAAAACAAGGGTTTTGCTGTCAGCGACTAAATTTGCGACGTATGTACATGATCAGCAACTCATATTTTGGTCAGAAATAGATCAACGACAGATTTGCGACGAAACGTTGAAACAATCATAACTTTCAAACCGTAACTCCGTTTTTCACAAATAAGCTATCCACGAAACCGTGGAAGAGTCTACTTTCTAATGGTGAAGTCTTTTAAACAGGAGTCAAATTGTAAAATACTAATAAGCTTGAATATTGAATAATGGTCAAAGTTCCGTCAAGTTTTGTGAGCTCTAACGTATTGAGTGAATCTTTATTGAATCAAATATTAATACGAGTCATGTTTTAAGTGCTTAAGATTAATTTATGACCAGAAGTAAGGTTGTATTTGTTGAGCTCATTAAATGATCTTTTAATGGTTATAGGTAGTCTGGAACACTTGCAAAGTTCGGTAACCTTTGTTATCATTTTGTCGTGCGCTTCGTTAAGGTAAGATAACATCTTTTATCACATGAGGGACAACAAAACATAAGTTTTCATAAGTTAACTTCCCCACATGAATGTTTGTGTGCTTTTATGTACTCGGGAAGGTATGGGAGGTTACTATGGGGTATATTATGATTACTATTGATGATGAATGGTAAGCTTAAGCATGCTATGATGAAATGAAATATGTATATGTTATGTTATGATGATATGATGGAATAAAGTATGTGATAAGATGAAATGTTTATGATGCAAAGATAAGATGACATGATGTTAATACGATAAGATGTTATGTTAATATAAAGATATGATGCTATAATGCAATAACGATATGATGACGCAATGCTATGATGTTATGATAATGAAATGATATGACGATATGTTGCTATCAAGTTAACAAGATATGATGCTAATATGACATAATGATATGATGTTATTATAATATAACGATATGATGCCATGATTGATATGTTGATACGAATTTACTATGATATGATGTTAATATTTGATGACGATATGTTGATGTATTTATGTTATATGATTGTTGCGTGACTTGAACACCTAGTCACTAGACTTCTATAGGTTTGTCATGACACGTGCACGATTAAGGGCCCTAAAGTAAATAAAGATGTATGTGATTAGTTTAGGTGAAAGTGTAGCCTAAGCTAATATAAAATAAAGAAAGATATATGTGATTAGTTTAGGTGAAAGTATAGCCTAAGCTAATATAATAAAGAAGTCTCGAGCATATGTAAAGTCTTGTGTTAAGCTTAACCCATGCTAGTTCTTCGGAGCTAGTGTGTACGTGGTCACGTGGTGTGGGAATCTAGATACCTCCTCGTGGCATAGTTATTTTTGAGTGTATCCGGGTGGAGTAACTAACCACTACACGCGCAAAGTTCAAACGGTATACTCAGTTGGATCGACATTGTATTTCCTTAACGACGACGATGGACCACCGTAAGGTCTACCCATCAAGTCGGGTGTGAGGTCCCCACGTAAGGTCTTATGGCCGCCTACACACAACCCCACATCCCTAAGTATATGTGGCTTATGTCACACAGCCTACGTATAGGCAAAAGAAAAGTAAAGAAAGAAAGTAAAGTATGAACGAATAGGCACAATTAGGAATATGATGAATCCTAATGTGTTATGTTTTATGTTGTGTAGGTGATAACTTTAATGTAATATGACATGTGTTATGACGATTATGTGATATTAACAATGATGAAATGTTTTTGTTGATATATAAAGAATTGGTAAATGATTTCTTAAACCTATGTTATCTTGCTTAGCTTTTAAAGCTAACACTTGCTCTTTTGAAAAACGTTGTTCCCTCAGGTTAAGCAGGTTGAGCTAGTGAAAGACTTAGCTTGGTGAGCCGGGTAATTGCTATGAAGAAGACATTAGTTTTCCCGCTTAGTCAATTATGTTAGCCTTAAAGATGATTGTCTACTTTTAATATGACTTATGAGTTGTTTATGTTGGCATTTTTGTTGGTGCCAAATCTGGATTATCTTATACTATTTTAATGATATGTACGTTGTAACACCACTTTTATAAATGAACTATCCATTAAGGGTTAATTATGTTTTAACGATTCTGTTTTCCGCATTTCTAAACGTCGTTAGGCAAAAGTTTTTGAAAATCCAGATTTTAAAATAACGGGTGTTACACAAGCCGTGAGGAGAAGACTTACCTTTGGCTCGGTGACAAGGTAAACAGCGTTTGATGAAGTGTTCAACATCCCGAGCTAGCTTGGGCCAGTAGAAATGACTCCGCAAAATATGAACCATCTTTTCAGTACCTAGATGACCGGCTAACCCCCCTTCATGAGCTTCACGTATGAATGACTACCTGATGCTATGATGAGGAATACATAATTGTTGTCCTTTAAACAAAAACCCATAAACTAAGTGATAATCACCATGTGCGTGTAATTGACAGGTAGCATAAATCTGCCCAAAATCGGAATTTGTGGTATATGCAGCTGGTAATAAATCAAATCCCATAACTTTTGGTTGTAGCGATGTGAGCAGATTATACCTGCGTGAAATTGCATCGGCTCCCTTGTTGAACTTGCCAGATTTATGCTTAATAGTGAAAGTGAACGCCTGTAGAAATCTCTATATGCTTGGTACTCATGTTGTTATCTGACTGCAATAAAGTGCCAGGGGGCGGAGTTGGTGTAATTGATGGTACTAGAGGGGTGAGGACGATCTTTCAATTATTATGAAAGAATGAGTAAGTATTCCTATACCCATCGTGTATGACACGACGGTCAAACTGCCAAGGAGGTCCAAGCAACACATGGCACGTGTCCATCGGTACAACATCACACCATAACTCATCAGAATAAAATTTGCAATGCTAAATGAAAGTTACACTTGGCAAGAAACTTGAATACCTTTCCCATGATTCAGCCAATGGATAACATAGGGCGCAGGATGAGGCTGAGTAGTTAGCGCTAATTTGTTCACCAATGTTTGAGACGTGACGTTGGTGCAACTACCTCCATCTATTATCATTGTGCAAACCCGCTTAGCAATAGTACAACGCGTATGAAAGATTGTTTCACGTTGTAAATTCTCGTTGAGGTCACTCGATGTGCTCAAAGCCTTTTGAATAACTAAACAGGGACCATCATCTGGTCCGGTGACTTCCTCAACGTCTTCAACAGTAGTAACTACCGGCTCGTCGGCTTCTGGATCATATTCATAACCATTCACAGCTTCAAAATCAGCGAGGGTAATTATGCGCTTGTTAGGACACTATGAAGCGATATACCCTATACCTTGACAACGGAAACATCGACAGGGTGCTCTGGTGGGTTCAGTGTTTTGGGTGTTTTGTTTAATGGGTTGTGTGGTTGAATTCTGATTAAGATTAATATTGGAAGTGGGTTTTGAATAAGGATTAGGCCTATTGAATGTACGATTGGTTTCCTGTTTTCCTTTGACCCGTTGCTGAATGTCCACTTTATGAGATAATACGGTTAGCTCTGCAAGGGTGTGATACGAGTGTAGTTCTACAATATTAGCAACTCGTGGTTCCAACCCCCCAAGATATCGAACAAGAGTTTGAGGATCATCTACAGGTACATCACATTTCATCAGGAGATATTCAAACTCCCTCGAGTATGCTTCAGCGGTACCAGTGCCTTGCTTCAACGAGTGCAGTTGAGCAAAACTGCTTTGGATGTAATATGTAGGAAGAAATTTCTCCTTAAACCTCTTTTTCATCTTTTGGCCAGGTTTGAATCTTTTCTTTCCCAGTTTTTTCTCGCTGTAAGCAAACATTTGACCACCAAGTGGACGCATATTTACGAAGTTTTAGAGCGACAATCTTAACCTTATGTTCTTCTGTGGTCCGTTTATAATCAAAAACCCGCTCTATTGTTCGTAACCACTCGAAAAATTCATCCGGATCCAACTTACCATCATACTCAGTAATATCAACTTTGATGTCATTCGGATGCCAACCAGAATGTTCTCCACCCCCACCAGTGCCTGAACCGCTAGCGCCTCCCGAATTAACATCTTCATCGAACCTTTTATTTTGAGAAATAATCAGTTCTTGAACCTGATCCTGTAAAGCCTTCATCTGTTGTGTCATTTCCCTTCGATCAGTTTCTAAAGCTTCAGCAATCAGTTTC
The DNA here is from genome assembly GCF_010389155.1 of Erigeron canadensis. Classification (NCBI taxonomy): domain Eukaryota; kingdom Viridiplantae; phylum Streptophyta; class Magnoliopsida; order Asterales; family Asteraceae; genus Erigeron; species Erigeron canadensis. The sequence continues at coordinate 4,359,328 of NC_057763.1, forward strand.
TTCAATTCGGTACTATTTCGGGTATCCATTCCCATAGCTTTGATACCAGATAATAGCAATTTGCTAATTAGTTTGATTCAAATTACCCGAAATTATAATGCTACGAAAATAACAATAATCACACTAGTTACAGGTACACCACTAGCTTGATTATTGAGTAGTTAACTAACCTCAGGATGCTCGATACAGACTCACCACGAGGCCCTGTGATTAGGTTTCCAAGATCACCTCTCAAATTACCGCTGAAATATTGAGATAGCAATGGAAAATACCCTTCGTAAAGAGTAACTATAATTGGAATAATTCAAGTCTGCCCTTCAATCTTTTCCAAAGTAGTACATAAAGATTCAGAAGAAAAAATACCCACTACATTACATGACCACGTGTTCCTAAACTTGTAGTTGACTAGAATAATAAAAAAGACTAATTCATAATTTACTAAATAATATCTAAAAGCATGGAAATAATATAAAAAGGACAATTTGGCCTCAATTGTTGGATTCTTTTATTGATTCTTCATTTTGGGCCAGAGTAACCCACTTCTGTTTTGGGCTTGAACTTCCACTTGAATCTTTGATTGAGCTGTTAGAATCGGGATTGATGTTCATTGAGTTAACAATATGTGTATTCCCATCACTTTGACTATCCATTTTCTTCTTAGTCATATATGTACGAAAACTTTTTAGAACCTGAGGGCATCTTTAACGTTAAGGACGTCTATAGGTGTTTTTTTAGTTGTCAGATTATATTAGTACAAATATTTTTTAATCCTTATAAATCTTTCGATTTTTTTAATTTTACCTTCAACCATACAAAATTGGTTACATATCTTTACATTTTTCTTCCGGAAAATGATTAATGTGCCTAAAATGTAGGCTTAATAGTATGCCTTATAATAAATGATTGACACATAACAAGATCAATAATACATATTAGGAAAGAGAAAAATGTGAAATTATTAGATAACAATGACTAACAAAGATTACAAAGACATAAAAAAGTAGAGAGTAAGAGGGTTCTTATATTATTGATATATCTAGTACTAATACAATGTCACTATTTATAGGGATCTAAGAACCTTATAATCATAAATGATTATAGGTTATGTACATGGATAGTCACACTATTAATATATATCATTTATAACACTCCCCCTTGACTATCCATTTCATACGCATGATGTTGCCTCGTTAAAAACCTTGCAAGTAAAACCCAGTGGGACAAAACCTTGCTAAGGGAAATAGAGTGCAGCGCGTATTTTCTCCCCCTGATGATAATCAGTTAAGCTCCTTGATTCGACGCATTCCAATCCCATGCACCAACTTCTTGAATGTAGAGGTCGGAAGTGATTTGGTAAACAAGTCTGCCAAGTTTTCGCTTGAATGAATTTGTTGGATGCTGATATCTCCATTCTTTTGCAGATCATGTGTGAAGAAGAACTTTGGTGAGATGTGCTTTGTTCTATCACCTTTGATGTACCCTTCCTTTAGTTGTGCAATGCATGTTGCGTTGTCTTCGTGTAAAATTGTCGGCCCTTCATCTCTCGAAGATATGCCACAAGACTCACGAATGTGTTGTATTACAGCCCTTAACCAAACACATTCTCGGCTAGCTTCATGAATCGCCAATAATTCTGCATGGTTTGACGATGTGGCTGTGATTGTTTGCTTTACAGAACGCCATGAAATTGCGGTGCCTCCACTTGTGAATAGATATCCAGTTTGAGATCGTCCAATGTGAGGATCAAATAAATACCCTGCATCTGCATAACCAACCAAACTTGTTTTCGATTGATTTGTAAAATACAAACCCATATCTTTTGTACCTTAAAGATATCGAAAAATTTGTTTTACCCCATTCCAATGCCTTCTTGTTGGGCATGAATTATATCTTGCCAATAAGTTTACCGAAAATGATATATCTGGTCGCGTATGGCTAGCAAGAAACATTAGTGCACCAATTGCACTTAAATACGGTATTTCTGGACCAAGAATTTCCTCCTCATCGCTCGGGGGTCGGAATTGGTCTTTCTCAACATCAAGCGACCTTACAACCATTGGGGTACTCAAGGGATGTGATTTTTCCATGTAAAATCTTTTCAGTACTTTCTCTGCATATGTTTCTTGATGCACAAGGATTCCACCCTTGAGATGTTCAATTTGTAACCCCAGACAAAATTTCGTCTTTCCTAGGTCTTTCATTTCAAATTCCCTTTTTAAATATTCAACCGCCCTTTGAAGCTCCCCCGGAGTTCCAATTATGTTCAAGTCGTCAACATATACGGCAATTATCACATATTCTGAACTTGACCTTTTCATGAAGATACACGGGCATACTGAATCATTTTTGTAACCTTCTTTCAATAAATACTCACTAAGGCGATTATACCATATACGCCCAGATTGTTTCAGCCCATATAATGATTTATTTAATTTAATTGAAAGTTGTTCTCGAGAACTTGATTTACATGAATTTGGCAATTTGAACCCTTCAGGGAGTTTCATGTAGATATCGGTATCAAGTGAGCCATAGAGATAGGTTGTTACAACATCCATTAGACGCAGATCAATCCCTTCTCGTATTACCAGACTAATAAGATAACGGAAAGTTGTCGCATCCACCACTGGAGAATATGTCTCCTCATAATCAATCCCAGGTCTTTGTGAGAATCCTTGTGCTACCAATCTTGCCTTGTATCGGACAATTTCATTTTTCTCATTACGCTTTCGTACAAAGACCCATTTATAGCCGACAGGATTTACACCTTGAGGTGTATGGACCACCGGTCCAAAAACTTCTCGTTTATTTAGGGAATCTAATTCTGCCTTGATTGCGTCTTTCCATTTTGGCCAATCATTTCTTTGTTTACATTCATCAACAGATTTTGGTTCTTGATCCTCATTGTTTTCCATTACTTCTAGCGCTACATTATATGAAAAACTATCATCGACGTCGATTTCATTTCGATTCCATACCTTCCTAGACATGATATAATTTATTGAGATCTCTTCATTTTCAGGTACCTGAGGTTCTTCGGGAACCATCATGTCTAGTGTCTCTCCAAGAGACTCCTTTTCCGGTGTTAACATTACCTCGACTTGACCATAGACATTATTTGCTCCTTTCTTCTTTCGAGGATTTTTATCTTTGGAACCGATTGGTCTACCACGTTTGAGACGTGGTTTTGACTCATTACCAACACGTGGTTGTCCCTCTGGGACACTTATTTTCATTGGAGCATTGGCAGCTGGTATATGTGACTTGGTCACTCTCTTTGGGTCAGTGAATGCGTCTGGTAATTGATTCGCTAATCCTTGTAAATGAATTATCCTTTGAACTTCTAGTTCACACTTTTAGTTCGAGGATCAAGATGAGATAATGATAATTCACTCCAAGTTATATTGTTATTTTTCAGTTGCTTTTCATCTCCCCCTAATGTTGGGAAAGTTAATTCAAGAAAATGACAATCAGCAAATCGAGCCGTAAACAAATCTCCTGTTGATGGCTCTTAATACTTAATGATTGATCGTGATTCATACCCAACATATATCTCTAACCTTCTTTGAGGTCCCATCTTTGTGCGTTGTGGTGGAGCGATAGGAACATATACAGTACAACCAAAGATCCTTAAATGGGAAATATCTGGTTCCTGACCAAAAACCAACTTTAATGGGGAGGAGGTATGGTAACTCGTTGGCCTGATGCGAATTAGTGCTGCTGCATGTAAAACTGCATGCCCCCAAGCAGTTACTGGTAGTTTTGATTTCATAATCATTGGCCTTGCAACCATTTGGATTTGCTTGATAAGTGATTCAGCGAGTCCATTTTGTGTATGTACATGAGGTACAGGATGCTCTACAGTTATCCCAATAGACATGCAATAAACGTTAAATGATTGGGATGTAAATTCACCAGCATTGTCCAACCGAATTTTCTTGATGGGGTAATCCGGGAATTGTGCTCTCAGCTTTATCAATTGAGCTAGTAGTCGTGCAAATGCCATATTACGACTTGATAGTAAGCATACATGTGACCATCTGGTTGATGCATCAATTAGGACCATAAAGTATCTAAATGGTCCGCTAGAGGGGTGTATAGGTCCACATATATCCCCATGTATCCTTTCCAAAAAACTCAAAGATTTTGTCCCCACTTTGACTGGTGATGGTCGGATAATTAACTTTCCCTGTGAGCATGCGACACATGTAATGTCTTTGGACTGAAGAATCTTCTGGTTCTTCAAAGAATGTCCACATGAATTTTCAATAATTTTTCGCATCATAACTGATCCGGGATGGCCTAGCCGGTCATGCCAAATGATAAAGTTTTCTTGGTCCATAAACTTCTGGTTTATGACCGCGTTTGATTCAACTACACTAATTTTAGTACAATACAAACCCGAGGCAAGTGCGGGTAATTTTTCTAACACATGCTTTTTACCCGAAATCACATTTGTAATTTGAAGGTACTCATCATCATTTTCACAAGTAGTCTCAAGATGATATCCATTTTGACGAATATCTTTAAAGCTTATTAGGTTTCTTTGAGATAATGGAGAAAATAATGCATTGTTAATTTTATGTGGAGTTCCATTTTGTAGAACAATATAAGTTTCTCCAAAACCTTCAATTAATTTGGATTTTCCAGATATAGTACCAACATTCGCCTCTTTCAAAGATAAATTAGAAAAATATCTTTTTTTCTTTAGAATTGTATGTGTAGAAGCATTGTCAATAAGACATCCATCTCCTCCATTAGTTAAATACTCCATGTGCTTCAAAAGAAAAATAAAGTTCCATAAATAAAGGATATACAAGTAATTAAAAAAAAATTATTCCATAACATGTTCCAAGTTTTCAAGACAAGACATGACAAATCTCAAACGAGAATGTCTTAACAAAACATAAAAGAAAATAACATAGCATAAATTCTAATCATCCATATTAAGGGAAAAGTTGGAGGCATCCAAATGGGTTGTATCAGCCATGACATTACCAAAATCAAAATTAGCTTGCTCGATAAGGAAATCATTATAATCCAGATTAGTTGCATTGGTGTTTTCTTTGGGAGCATCAACCCCATCTTTGTATGTGAAATTTGACTCTATCCCTTTTCCTTTGTCTTTGATTGATTGTTTATAAAGTTCTACCAAGTGTTTAGGTGTGCGACATGTACGAGCCCAATGGTTGTTGCCTCCACATCGATAGCATGTATTTGATGGGGTTCTATTTTTCTTTTTCCCTTTGTCATCATTGTTTTTCATTTCACTATCATGCAACTTTTGGTGGGTTCCCTTGTTTTTGAATTGAATACCTTGATAATTTCCTCGAGCATATCCACGCCCACGTCCACGACCACGACCATGACCACGACCACGATAATGGCCACGACCACGTCCTTGACTTCCACTTTGGCCATTATATGTTGCCACATTCGCTTCAGGGAATGGGGCTGCACCAACCGGACGGGCCTCGTGGTTTTTCATTAAGAGTTCATTATTTTGCTCGACCACAAGTAAACATGATATTAATTCACTATATTTGGTAAAGCCCTTTTCACGATATTGTTGTTGCAAGACAATATTTGAGGCATGAAAGGTGGAAAATGTTTTTTCCAACATATCCTCATCAGTAATATCAGCACCACATAAATTCATTTGTGATGTGATTCTAAACATGGCTGAGTTATACTCACTTATAGACTTAAAGTCTTGCAATCTTAAACTGTGCCATTCATGACGAGCATTTGGCAATATCACCGATTTTTGGTGGTCATACCTCGACTTCAAATTGGTCCATAGGACAAGTGGGTCTTTCACAGTGAGGTATTCATTTTTCAATGACTCATGGATATGATGGCGTAAAAATATCATTGCCTTTGCTTTATCTTGGGCACTAGTCGTATTTTCTTCTTTAATTGTATCCCCAAGATTGTTAGCATCCAAATGGATTTCGGCATCCAATACCCATGACAAGTAATTTTTCCCAGTGATATCTAGTGCCGCAAACTCAAGTTTTGCAAGATTCGACATGATTAACTATATTAAATAAACATACATGGATTAATATATGTTATTGAGATTGTAACAAGCGAATATAAAACTCGAAGACAGTTAGTACGTATGTAAATCAAAGATGAAACAAGTTGATAATATATATGGTATAACCTTTCAGATAACCTCTGTGATAGATAAAAATAAGTTATAACATATTAACATGTACACCATATATTACTAGTTCATTGTAAAATATTGTTTAGGGACTTTACAAAAAAAATGGCTTTTGGATTTTGACGGTGGATTCTAATGCATGTGGACCCTACCCTAAATTACGAGTATTAATATACAAAAATAAACGTGCATGCTTGTAAAAACAAAATTTAATACTATAAAGGAAATTGAAAACCAACAATAACACGCATCTTTTCATATTCGTTGTGAAAGCAACTAAAAATGTATTGTAACCATGTCTTCAACAAAATTCCCAGTACTATTATTTTTATTTTATTTTACTTTACTATTATGTTTCTTTATAGAAAATATGCCTACCAAAAAAAAACCATTGTGATGATCTTTAGTTCAAAAAAAAAAGATCAAGAATTATATTGCAATATGAGTTATTTTAGTAGGATAAAAGAAGACAAAATACCTTTCTAACACAACCCAGTATCATATGAATTATAATACGGATCATGTTTGAAAGATTAAAGATAATGATGATTTAGACTATATTCTATACCTTAAGATGATGGGATCTTAATCGAAGAGCAAGTCGTGCTGATAACGTATTAGATAACAATGACTCAGAAAGATTACAAAGACATAAGAAAGTAGAGAGTAAAAGGGTTCTTATATTATTGATATATCTAGTACTAATACAATGTCACTATTTATAGGGATCTAAGAACCTTATAATCATAAATGATTATAGGTTATGTACATGGATAGTCACACTATTAATATATATCATTTATAACAGAAATTTATATGTTAAAAATTGAATAGATTAGACATATTTATTAAGCATGTTCATCATTATCCTTTCCATTATCACCAATTATTTAAAAGATTCTACAAACTTCTAAAAACATGTCTAAGCTTAGTCGAAGATATATATTCTATGAATACCCATGGAGAAACATGTTTGGGCGTTATGGAAAAAAAAAATAAACATCGATGTGAAAGAATGTGTAAAATACCCCATTGATGATATAACATTATTTACACTCATGTTTTTAATTAAAAACACTCTTGCATGTATACCTTGTATCCTTCAAGTTTCAAGTATTTTTGAAGTATTAAAATTAATAAAATTAAACCAATCGAAATATTTGAAATATAGTTCAAGTTCCACCGCATATAAAAATGAACACTCATTATTTAATATCGCTAAGAATTTTTTACTTTATAAAAATATTAGATTAAACCCATACGTTACATGATAAATAATTTATCATTTCTGTAAAAATTTGTTAAAAATAAATAATGCATCTTTTAAATTGAAAATTATAAGAATACAATATTGTTTATTACAACATATTAAAATACCTGTTCTAATTTGTTAGATTTTGAATTTGAATATTTTAAGTTTTTCACATTTTTTTGGTCCAAAAATTTTCTAATTATAAGATTGGTCAAACAAAGTCAACTGTAAAAAAACAAATTAGTCGAGTCGAGTTCGTTTCTTTCAAAAGCCACGTGTCGTGCATGTGAAGTATCAAAATCGTATATTAAGAAAAATAATTGATAGAAGAATGCATCTATTTTTATACATATCATTATTATTTAATTATAGGATGAGAACCATGACAACCGTTAATTTTTAATTAGTTTTTATTAGTTTTTTTCATTTTATATAGTTTATTTATTTATAATTTCTTCTTTTGAACAGAAAACTATTTTAAAAATTACCAACAAACTAAAAATAAACGACGAATATATTTTTTTTTTTTGTACGATGTGATGACATCCCCTTGGATTAAAGGGATAAAAAACAAGGTCTGACGCCCAATCCTATTTTATAATATTCTAGGTATTTTACCCCGCGCGATGCGTGGCTAGTTAAAAAAGTTATTTTATGCATTAGTAAATAGTTCATCTACAGGTTTATCTTGTGGAAATCAATTATGCTATAGTTCATGCCTTCATGGTTAATTCCTGGAACATTCTGATTACCTTTTATCTTTTCTGACATCACAATCGATATCACAGTCACTTAACCTTCTTTGGTGACCAATTAATAATTAATAACTCAATTAATCTTAAAATTACATGTTTTTATTAAATCAATTTGAGAACTTACACAACAGTTAATTAACCATGATAACAGTTAATAATTAATATGTCAAGTAATCTTAAAATTACATGTTTTTGTTAGATCAATATGAGAACTTACACAGCAGCTAATTCAACCATGATATACTTGTAAAAAACAGTTTAAAAAAAATAAATAAATGAATTAAAAACTTACAGATTTCGAGCAAAAAAGAGATACGGAAGGAGAAGATAATTTCAAAAACTCTTGATCGATATATATAAGATGAACAGTGATGTATTTTTTGCGTAAAAGATATCATATTCCAAATTATAAAGATTTGAATTCCTATAATATAAGGGTTTATATAATTTGAAAGATTAGATCTTATAAGAAAAGAAGATATATATGTGATGAATATATACGGGATATAGATCTATGAATATGTATCTATGCAATTAGAATTATATCTATTTTTTTAATTTAATTTAATTTATGATTATTATTATTGGTACATTGAAAAAGAAAATAATTGCCAAAGAATATGATACAATGTATAAAAATGCTGAACTACTTTGTCGCCTATGGTGTACTACTTTTTCGCCGTTTTCTATTTGGACGGTTTGTTTGTCTTTTGTTTTTTTTTAACCTTTTTTTAATATATAATCAAATTTATCACTTTTTTTATCATGAAATAATAAGGAAATGTATGAGAATGACACAAAAGTTTTAATCCTAGGTGGTATTTTTATAAAATATGTTTTATTTTTTAAAACCCTTTAAAATTCTTAAGATTCCTACTGTTTTAATAATTATATAGATATAGATATCTAGTTATCTACCAATAACTATCCAATCATCATAAAATTAAAAATCAGCTGTACACTAAAAATTCGTTTTCCTAAAAATTTAGTTGATTCTCCTGTATATTATGCCCTCCTGATTTTCCTAAAAAATTGTTTCATCACATAAGAAAATTTAAGAGTAAATGGGTTAACAAAGTGGATGGTGTTTTTTCAGTGTCCCGGTTCACTGCCTGTGCAGCGTGGTTCATCCATGCAATAAGAATGACGTCTGTGATTAAGTTTTGAATATTAACAACCAAAATCGAAGCCATCACTATTGTGCAAATCTTAAAACGTAAGCTTTTAAAAGGGGTAATGCTACATTGTTTGTTTCATAACCAACCAACTAAATAAATACATATTGTATGTATTTTTAGTTGCCTAAGACTTTAGAAAGTAATCGGAAACATCAACAATAAAAAAAATAACTACAAAGAAATGAAATTTCAAAGTATTTATCATTCAATTCAAATACAGATTACGTGAAAAAAATATTTCAGTCGTATAGTTCACAACATTCTAATATAACTTGCATTGAAAAGACTACTTTAAAGGTGAAAGCATTTATCGTAACACTTACGATTAAACATGGTGACAGTAAACGTATCTTAATTCTAAGATGGGAAGCCTCATGGTAGTTCTAGGATTAGCTGAAAATCATTCATGTGATACCGTCAAGGCTGTTCGAATAATATTTATTACTTTAGATGTTCACTTGTTTAAGGAGTTTTTAGATAGATCATGATCATATGACTTCAACACAATTTAAGCCAAACAATAAAAGTGTGGTCTCCAATAATAAGATATCCAATCAAAAACTAACTCCAACGATGAAATACTTGAAAAACCCAATATAAATTGAGTAATAATTAATCAATTAAAAAGTTACATATGTATGTTAAATCAAAATAAGAACTTACACAACGAACAACTAATTCCAACCATGATATACTTGTAAAAACAATTAAATTACACAGCAAATGAAAATAAGAACTTACACAACGAATAACTAATTCCAACCATGATATACTTGTAAAAACAATTAAATTACACAACAACTAATTACAATCATGATATACTTATAAAAAGACAATTAAAAAAAATAATCTAAAAACTTAGAGATTATTTATGTTATATGAAAAAAAAGATAATCTCAAAAACTCTTGATCGATATATTTATAGAATGAACATTGGTGTTTGTTTTGAAAAATGATATCATGTTCCTAGTTATAAAGATTTAAGTTCCTATAATATAAAGGTCTATTGAATTTCAAAGATTGGATATATACGGACTATGTTATTTATATTACATATTATTATTGTTAGAGACAAAAAAAAAAAAAATAATTGCCAAAAAGATTAATATAATGTCCCATGTCTAACCATTTTTTCATTTTGAGTGTGACGATTTGTTTCACCTTTTCTGTGTTTTATATTTTTTATCTCCTTTTATTCCATTATTTTATTTATATTCTATAGGTAAAATATTGTAAAGAATATATGAGGATGTCACATAAGCCATCATCTTACATGGCAATCTTATAAGAAGGGTATGATTTTTAGAACCTTTAGAATCGTCCGGTTAACTACTGTTTTAATAATTATATAGATTTAATTTTTCGCCCCAGATTAGCATTCTTTAGCGTTTTAGATTTGAAATTTAAGGGTTAGTCATTAGGGGGGGCGGAGTGGATATGGGGGAATTTATCAACCCTCCCAAATTCCACCAATAAAATCCTTACAACTCAATTTAACCTTCCAACCCTCTCAATCAACCCTCCCAACCCTTTTTACTGGCGGCCGATAAATTCTCAACCCTCCCAAATTATTATTTTTTTCTTTTTTCTTTTTTTTTATAACTTAAACAATTTAACAATAATACCTAACATTTTATTTAATATTTAAAAAACATAACATTACATAAACTAGTAAAAGAAAAATACGATGCAACATTTTTTTAAAAAACTAAATAAACTACATAATACTAAATCAAATCCTCGATCGGTGGTTGTTGAGCTGCTGGGTCATCGAGGTATGCCAAATCCACCGTCGATACATGCTCCGTTAAATCATACCGAAGACGATGATGGACGTTTTCGTCATGTAACTCTCGTAGAACTCTAGGATCGTAAGCTGCAGGCACCGGTGGATCTATTATATGAACCGGTGAGATAGCCCTCCCGTCGTCCTTTATGATCATGTTATGTAATATACAACATGTGTCGACGACTTTCCCTATCTTCTCCTTATCCATAATCTGGATTGGACGTTTCAAAATCTTCCATTTTCCCTTAAGCACCCCAAAAGCCCGTTCTGCATCTTTTCTCGCCGCCTCCTGCACTCGCTTGAATTTCACTTCCTTTGGATCAACTGGATGCGGATACGCTTTTACAAACGTAGACCACTTAGGATATATTCCATCAGTAAGCAAATACCCACGTCTGTACAAGCGGCCGCGTAAAGTGAATGACGTGTTCGGAGCCGTTCCATTTCTAGTAGTATCATACAACGGCGACCGATTCAACACATTAATGTCGTTGTTTGATCCGGGAGGACCAAAAAAACGAATGTCAAATCCATAAATCTTGTGACGCAACAGCTTCAATCATGATAGTCGGCACTTTGTGATCCCCTCGCGTGTATTGCCCTTTCAAGCCTCTAGGACAATTCCTCCATACAACATGCGTACAATCAAGGCTACCGAGCATACCGGGCAGATGGTGTCGCGCCTCATGCTCATTGTACAGCAAGGCGACGTCGTGGGATGTCGGTTTGCACAAATACTCCCGCTTGTACAAATGAATAACCGCGTCACAAAAATACTCGAGAGTTTCCCGGCTTGTTCTTTCGGCCATACATAGATAATCATCATAGTTGTCCGCCGGTTCACCCGTTGAAAGTAGTTTAATTGCCGACGTGCATTTTTGAATCGGCGAGAAACTCTTTTTTCCCCTCGCGTCTACTCCATCTCGAAAATACGGGAAAGTAGCTTCAATGTCGGCGACAATCTTCAAAAACAAACGTTGGCTCATACGGTAGCGATGGCGAAACCAACGCTCCCCAAACTTTGGGTTTTCGCCGAAGTAGGCGCGCATGAGTTTGCTATGCGCGGCTTCTTTCTCGCGATCGATATAGGTTCGGCTTTCACGAGAGCTTCCCGAGTCTTCAAGTTCTTCTATTTCGTTGATCGCGTTTTGAAAAAAATCAAACGTACTACCGATAGATAATTGGGGAAACGGAGGTGGGATGATAAGTTCATCGGAAGAACTTGAAGACATTTTTAGGTGAAAAGGTTTTTGGGTTTGAATAGATATATGTTTTTGTTTGAGTTTTTGAAGTTAAATTGGTAGATGTATGTATATATATATATATATATATAGATGTAAAATAAAGAAAAGGAGTTTCTTAAAATAAAAAAACAGAGCCAACGGCTCTTTTTTTCTTCCTGGGCCCACTTGTAGACGCTCCCATGTGCTTCTCTCTCCATTTATCAACAAAGGGTATATTATCCTCCCATTAACCCTCTTAACCATAAATTTACAAGTGGTGGTGGTATGCTTCCCAAGGCTGGCCCATAAATTCTCATAAATCCCTCCCACTCCCCCCCTAGTCTGAAATTAAATTCTAAGCCTAAAACTCATATTGTTTGATGATATATTTTCAAAAATTTTTTTTTATGACAAGTTTTTTTTAAATATATAAATGTCAATTTTAATATAGAATATCTATCTCACTTAATAAATGAAATATAGGTGTAAAATATCTTAATATTTTTTTTTTTGTAAATTACACGAATGATATTTGAAATATACACAAAATTATGGTTTTGATACTTTATGTGCAATATGACACGTAGCTTGACTTAACGACCAATAGACAGCCGTCAGCGATAAGTATAATTAGTGTAAGTTTTTGACAACAATATTGAGTATGTCTTGGCCGGTAATTTTGTAAATTGTAGATATTGCCAGTGTAATTTCGAACAAACCTAAGATATAATGTTTACATTAGTCTGTACGCTTGTGATTAAAAAGATATAAATAGAAAAGGTACGTGATTGATCCCTTTAGCACGCTAATTGTCGAGTCGATATGTTTAATTAGGTACCAACTTGCACATAAATATTAAATAGAAAATAAAAAAGTACAGAAAAGAACACCTTATACATCACTGGATTGGACAAACGCAAAGTATTTCAATGTTTATTGTATACACAAGGGTGGTGGTGCTTATTAGGGGTGTTCATTCGGTCGGGTTTTGGGAGAGTAGAGTTATTCGGTTTGGCTTAATTGGTTTTTTAATAATTAATAAACCACCCAATACCCAATCCATATATGTGGCCACCCAATCCAAACCACCCAAATAAAATTCAGGTTATTTGGTTGGGTTTTGGATTACCCAAATAAAAACCGCTTTCAGACTTTGATTCAATATATTTGAATAATCATAAAAACCGAATTTCAATGCACACCATTTTATTTATTCATGCAAGGTTATTGAAATAAATACGTGTATTTTTACTTTTAGGTTTAACGTATTTACAAAATTAGAGTTGTATTTATGTCATTTAGATTAAGTTATTATAGTTTTTATTAAATGTTAAATGCTTAATCGGGTTTCGGTTGGACCCCAATTGTAATTTATCTAAACCAAAACCGAACCATTTAACGACTTCTTTAATCGGTTTCACCCAAACACCAAATCAAATCCGAATAACCCTATCCAAATAATACACATGTCAAATGGATTGAGTGGGTTATTTGGTTAATCCAAATAATGAACACCCCTAGTGCTTATAAGTGTCCATGGCTTGCGTCTTGAAACCATAGGACGCTGGAAGCTTATTGACACCCATCCTCCTTGTGGTGCGTCTTTCTGTCGGAGTCCACACGAAGAAGTGCAAGGACGGAAGGAGGTGGGGTCGGCTGAAGTTTTTTGTTTTGTTTTATATATGTGTAGTGTATAGTATGTGTATATATGTGTATTTGTATGTGTGGGATAAATTATAAAATAATTGATGATGTGTAACGAAGTTCTGAGAAGCTCTTGCTTATAGATAATGAGTGTCCTGAGGGGAGTCATGGGTTATGTGATGCTGATGTGGCAGAGAAAAAACTCCAAAAAGCTGACCCTTTTTAAGCACTGGCCTAAAGATATATAAAGGTTTAGTTAATTTTTTTTTTGGTAAAGGATACCCCGATTAATATATTATAACAACATTTAATAGTTGAGTACAAGTAATGTGGCTATAGTTCATACACATGACATGCCATGAATATGTATACTAGCAACCAATTACACAACATTAATAGTTGAGTACAAGTAATGTGGCTATAGTTCATAAACATGACATGCCATGAATATGTATACTAGCCTAAGAGCAACCAATTACACAACATTACAAACTAGCACAACCAATTAAACAACCATTACAAAGTGGCAAGAAAACAAGATTAATATCAATGATTGACATCTAGTATAACTTTAGATAAAACAAAGTCCAAGAGTACTCCATGCATCTCCAATGAAGATTTCACAAGATTGTTGCAGAATCTTAGATTGGATTGACAAGGAGCGATAAGATATGAGTTTTAGTGACATCCGGACGTCCACCATGGCCATCTGCTTCATGGTACATAAATTGCGCCATCCTACCAAAGTTCGCGGCACAGTTGGCAAATTCCTTTAGATACAGAGATTTAGCCGTACCCCCAATAAGTTCTTTGTTAAGTTTCTTCCATGTCTCCAAGATCAACATTTGCACATATGCTCTTGCTTCTTCTTCAGTTGCCCCATTCTCATGCATGTAGCACTGGATCGATGTCGGAACATCCCCTCTTTCCATTTCACCCTTAGTTAAGAAAACAAGAGGAGGATTCAAATTTCTTACTATTGATAATAACTCATATATAACGCGACATCATTCAGATAAATTGGTATGTGAAGAGTTTTTCACCCAACTTCATATTTACTGTCGAGTTGAAGATAAAGATTCCACAGGTCAAACTTTATAAGACATATAAAGATGAAACGAACAGAGGAAGTAAATATATAGTTACCGAGGATGTTCCCAAGTCATCAGCGAGTCGCAAGATTAAAGCAGAGTAGCGAACCATGTTCTCGGTTTTCTCCATGTTTTGCAAAACTTCTTCAGTTGAACAAGTTTCTAATGGTAACGAAAAGTTAATATGCATGAGATTTAAAGGAACTGCAATCGTAACCGAAGCATTTTCCAAGTACTGTTCGAGCGTTGGCATATGTCCATTGTGGTACCACTTTGCTTCCACAAGGTATCCCTTGCATAAATCTTCCCACTACAAAAGTTATATTTGCATTACTAATTTTAT
The DNA here is from genome assembly GCF_010389155.1 of Erigeron canadensis. NCBI lineage: Eukaryota > Viridiplantae > Streptophyta > Magnoliopsida > Asterales > Asteraceae > Erigeron > Erigeron canadensis. Next base: position 4,374,772 of record NC_057763.1, read on the forward strand.
GCGCGCATATGTTATAACTATATATATATATATATATATATATGGGAAGTGATATTCGTACCACTATCTTTGATTATTGTACCACAATGTACATATTGTATAGCTGACAGTACAAGTCGGAAATGCACAGTTGTGGTACATATATCAATCAAAATAAGTGGTACGAATATCACTTCCCTATATATATATATAGTTAAAGAGAGAAGTGATCGATGGATTAGTTACGTACTGCTTTCACAACGTAAGGAAGGATGACGAATCCTGAGTCAGTAAACGTTTCATATGCGATCTCATTTATGGTGTTATGGAGTACAAAGAAACATGTTTTCATATAGTCGGGGAGTTCTTGGATCACATTGATATCCCATCTAGTTATTAAGTATAAGAAAAAAAAAAGTACGCATTTAGATCAATCTAATGAAAGATTAATTAATGTACATATCTAGTAAATGAATCCGGCCAAGAAATTGAAAGTAGGTGAATAATTGGTTTTAATAATTGGTTAACCTGCCAACGACTTTAGTAAATTGTTCAAGTTCTTCCAAACTACCATACACATCATACACATCATCAATGGTTGTAATCATGGCAATAGCCATTGTTAATGTTCTTCTTAGATTGCTAAATTCAGGACGATAGTTGAGACCAATTGTCCATAGAAAACTCTCCGCCAACCGATCTCGAGCAAAGGTCAGCTTCCTATCCCAACTTGTATTATTCCACCATCTGCAAATTAATTAATTTATTAGAGGTTTGAATAAAAAAAAATTATAAAAGTTTCGTTGATATGTATTATATATTAGTAGGAAAAAATGAATATAAGGTTGTTTAGCAGCCTTATATTACCATCTCTTTATAAGTATTAATTAATATATACCTTGATGCATATTTCAAATCTTCTTGGTGAATTGCTTGGAGCATGTTGTAGTCCAATCTGGCAAACTCAAGCAACATGGGATTCATATCGGTTCTAATCGCATAAGCCTCAATAAACCATTTTGATTCTACCCTTGCAACCCTCCATTGAAGTGGTAAAGCCAATGCATGACTTATTAAGGACGAAATATATCGATCATCAATAATAATGTTGTCTAGATGACTAATATTAATTGCATTCAAATATTTTGTTGTGACATCTCTAGCATCATCCAATATATATTCACCATCTACCGAAAGATAAGACGCCTCGTACAAGTTAAGCATACAAACAACATATTCTTCATTCAAGTGTCCCTTGCCGACGATACCAATTGTTGTATCCTTCATATCCCCAAAAATCTCTACTCGATCGATATAGCCAAATACAATTATAAATACACATATCAGAATATTTTTCAGGGTTAGTTGTCAATTAAATTAAACTAGCTAGTACAATATAATATATAACGATTTATACGTACCTTGAGGGATATGATATCCATGTTGTCTCAAGAGCCTAAAACCAAGGGATTTAAGATTTAAATCCATGTCAATCCACTTTTCAGGACTTTTGTAGTAGCATTCATACATATCTTCCAAGGCATTGCTTATTTCATTTACAAAATGATATGCTATGCCAAGTCGCTCCAAATAATCAATCAAATTAAGCATGCTTAATGGATTCTCGGACTTTAAATTTTCGTTGTCAATCAAAGTCCGTACTTCTTCTTTCAGAACTTCTGATCTTGCCATGCACTCCTCTCCCTATGTATACATGCCAATTACAACAAAGTACGCATACATTATTAATCAAAAAATCGATTATACGTTGATATGTAGATAGTCGCTATATATCTCAAAGAAATTAAAAGCTAAATTGAACGAAATCAAAAGTATAAACTAATTAATGAAATTTTGTAGATCAAATATTGCTAAAAACGACGTAAAATACATATATGCATGGTATACCGTATATACGCTGGTTAGCGATTGGAGATGATCGTAAGACCATAATGTGGGTGGATAGTTTCCTGATCTTCTAGTAATTTTTGGGGTTGTTTCAACAGCCATGACTTTGGTTTTTGGTGATGTATATAATTGTCAAAATTTGAACTTTGGTTAAAATAAAAAAAAAATATTAGCTTTTATATCAAAAAACCATCCCTTTAAAAATATAGTTAGTGAACAATTATTATTCTCTTTATCTTAATTAAATAAACTCTATTTAATAAAACACATTTATTGGAAGTATAGATACAGGGAGATAAAAATCCAAAACATGAATAATGGGCTGGGATGGGACTTTCAAGACCAGTATGTGGAATCGGCTGTAGATTGTTATTAATACACTGGTCCATGGGCTGGGAACCGGTGTGAACTCGGGGAACCGGTGGTCGAACAGTGAACCAGTCAACCGGTTGCTGACTGTTGGTTGACTTGAGCTAAAAAAGATTCTAAATTGCGGTGATGTCCACGGAATATGGTTGACTTGAGCTAAAAAAATTCTAAATTGCGGTGATGTCCACGGAATTGCACCACGTTACTCATAACCTCTGCCTAGAACACATTGCGGGTAATTTCTACCGGAGTTGCGACACATTGTCAGTGATCTCTGCCGGAATCTAGTTCACATCGGGGTTGACTCACATGAGAGAGGTGCGATATCTTTGTCGGAGTTGCAATACGTTGCCCGTGTTTACTTCTTATTGGGGTTTTTGATGTATTTATATTTATATTATGATTTTTTATATGTAGTATATATATATATATATATATTTTATTAGACTTATAATGTTACCCGGTTCTTTAATTCGGTTCAACCGAACCAACCGATCCGACCAGTGACCAGTAAAAAAACCGGTCTCCTTCCAGTCTGGTTATGAAAACATTGTTAGAAAGTGTTGTATTTTATATAATATTGATTATAAAACAACACGTTTATATTAAATGTTGCATTTTAGTAATGCAACACTTTGTAAAAGTGTTGCAATTACATAAACCTAACGGGTGTGTATATTTTCAGTAGTTGGTCTCTAATTATTCAAATTTCTTTATAATAAAATCTCTATAGTTACCGTACATCGTACGGGTATTAGGACTAGTATAATATATAATATATATTTTATTGTGTATATTATATTTTATATAAAAGATTGAGATATATAAAAATTGCAAAGATATAACATTACTCGATATAAACTTACTGAAATATTAGTGTGATGTGTTAGAACTAGAATTAAAACTAGTATAATATAAGGCTAAGTGCGTCGAAATGCAGTTAACTAATCCTGAAAAGTCAAGAGTCCCATAGTAAACAAAAGTTACCGGGTAAGAAGTTAGTCGGTCACCACTTTCACGTTGACTGCTTACGTGACATGCACACAATAACTTTTTGGGATTAGTTTATGCACACAATAAAAAATATATATGAAAATAAACAAGTTTTATGTGAAGTAAACGAGTCCACATCCGTTTTATATTCACAATAAACATAATTTCTTGTTGAATACAATAAAGCCGATCTAGAGTTCGTACACACAATAACTTTTGGTGATTAGTTGATGTAACAACCGTACTTTTAATATTATATATGTGCTAGTTAGGTTGTTTACGTTCCCGCAAGCCCTAGTTATACTTGAAGCTAGTAGGTAATGCCCCAAATTAGTAATCTAAAGCTAATGATATGTAAAAGAATTTCCCAATGAAAGTACCTCGGAACAAAAATTTTTAGAGGTGATCAATCGATACGATAATAATAACTTAAGGCTCATAAATTGAGATACCAGTCAAAATTTCTTATGGATTGCCCAACAAATCAAAAATAAAACCAAATCAAGAGGATATGATCATGATAAATAAAATTTTCAACTAAAAATATAATTGGACGTATTATGTACGTAAAAGCGTCGAAAACTTAATAAGTAAGCATATAAGCTTAAAAATTAATACAAATTTACAACCAATGACCTATGTAACCAACTAAAAATACAAAAATATATCCACACACATAAATATACATGACTTACACACACATATACATATTCCTAACTAAAACAACTAATTACTTATATTTTACTAACAAAACACTTACAAATTAAATCCACACTTAACATACACCTACACTTATACTTATACAACAAGATTTTATATAAAAAAAAAAAAAGTAAAACCCCTCTAAATCCCCCCCATGAGGCCGCCCCCCCCCCCCTTCACACACATACATCCCTCCATTTCAAATTTTGCATGCCTTAAGTCTTGGAACTCACCACTCCAACACACACTACACTCCCATTTCACACACACTAATAAATTCTCTCTCAAAAACACTCTTCTTCTCTCCCTTTTCTCTCTCTTTTTCGGCAGCCAAGAAAACAAGAAGAAAACCAACAACAATCAACCTAAATACTTGATAATAATAAGGGTTTAAGTTAGGCTAAGCAAGGGTTGGATTAAGCTATAGTTTAAGGGTTGTTTCAAGTGTTGAATAGGGGTATTCTTGGAGATATAGGCCATGAAAATCTGCACTATATCCATCTTCAAAAGTGTTCTTCAAGGGTATATATCTTCATTTCTTTACTAGATTAATCTTGTTCTTGTTTATATTAAAATATTTTCTTCATGTTTTCTTTTGAATATACACTTGATGAGGGCAAAGTTGATAGGATCTTTCTTTCCATGCTCATGCATGTTGAATCCATGAAGAAAGATCCAAGGATTCAACTAGTTTAAGACCCAAAAATGTGGATATGTGTTGATAGATTTTAAAGTAACTTTTTATATAAAAAGATGAACATGATGTATAAATATTTGTATATATATTTCTGGAATATTTCATGAAAAATATATTTTTATGTTAATGAATTTTTGATAGTTAAAGCTTTATGTTAAAAAGTATTGATTTAAGTGCATATATGCTAGATTTAAGAAGGTTGGATTATTGTTTGGATTATGAGATGAAGCTAGGCTTGTTATAAGTGAAAAATGTGTTAAAATCAAAGTTAATATTCTGTAAAAAAATTATGGTAATAACAAAAATATGATTATGGAATCAAACAAGGCAAAATAGGCTTGAAATCGAAAACCGAAAACTTGTTAAAATGCATTTTGAGCACACACATGCACCATAACTATATGACCATGAAAATGTGATGAACATACTGGAAATATGACATATTAAAAGTATAAAACTCAATTCATTTGATGCATGGCAAGAATAAGCTCAAAAATAGTCTTTTCGGGTCAAATAATCACCAACCGAAAGCACAAAATTGCACATAGCACACCACCACCACAATCACGACTTAGGTCATCAAAATATGATGGACATTCTGGACAAAATGAAATAAGAACAAAAATCCCTTTTGAAGCATTTAAATTGGTTGAGAAATTAGGCAAAAATCACTATTTCGGTAAACGATTTTATGTTTAAAAGTCCTCAAATTAAAAGAACACAAGAGAGATTGAATGGTTATAAATTTTTGTTGATAAAAGTTGCCTAAAAAGGGCCTGGGATTTTAGACAAAAACTCTTGTGATGATTTCTAAGTGTTTTTATAATTTAGTGAATTTAAAAGGGATTTTAAGGAATAAATAAATCAATAATAAATTATATAAATCATGAACTTGGACAAAATCACATAAATAGGATTAAAATAACTTAAACCTACTGGAGAAAGGTAATTTCAAGGAAAGAACCAAGTTTTACATAATTTAAGAATAACTAACTAAGTTAAAAATCACTAATTAATCACTATTATTAAATAAATAAGTAATAAAGCTTAAATAAATAAATGAATAAATAATCTTACAAGTTTAAAAGCATAAAACTCAGTAGATAATCAAAATACAATTATCTATGAATTTTAAAGGTAATTTAAGAACCTAAGAATAATTATAAGGAATTATTTAATTAATTAATGAATAAATGGAATAAATAATTAATTAAATAATAATAAATCAAGGAAATTAATATAAATCAGAAAATATATTTTAAAATCCAAAATACTACTGTACCAATATCAAATAATAGTACAAAGCAAAGTGTGCAAAAGAAATCTCGCGAATCAAAGCCGAATCACCGAAATTCCAACAAACGCGCAAAAACGCTTAACGCAAAAACTACTCTTACCATCAATTCCAATTTAACCAAACATCTTGAACATCATAATACACTTTTATTCCATAATTAAGTAACAACCAAAGATAGGCAAGCCTACTAGCATAAATCTCATGATCTAGTTCACTAGTTCATGTTATACGCACTTACGTTGTGTATATTTGAATACCATGGTTTAGGCTTGCTTGGGGAACGACATCACTAGGCACACATCTCGTATTTGATCAGCCCCCATTACTCTTAAATCAAGTGAGTCATAGCCCCCTTTCAAACTCTTTTATGTGTTTTACTTTCGGGGTGAAAAGCATGATAAATGAAACTACTTTCTATATATGCAATGTTTCTTGAAAGAGAGTTTGTTATATGAAATGATTCTTGATATATGAGTATGAAATGATAATAAAGGATTTATGTGATGAGCTTGAGTTCTGTCAAACCGCGGCGTTCGGTACACTACTATTTACTCCGAAAGTGGAGGCCTGTAGTTAGTTAGTTGCGCAACTAGGTTTCGTCCGCCCACCCAAAGCGTACCGTTGGAAGGTTGGTTGCCTTCGTGACAACCTCCACTTCTAGTCTGGCCCCCGGGTGTTCTAACTACCTAAAGATAATCGGGCGTCTCCATGGCACGACCCATTATCATTATTGTTATTATTATTACGGCACTTGATTGACAGCTTGTGCTATGAATTGAATTATTGGATTGTAATCGGACTTGAATAAAATGGTAGTAGTAGTGGCTCAAGTATATACTCATCTAAGATAATGGAATTAGACCCTTGTGGTTATATGACAAGGATTTATTTACATGGTTAAAATTGAGTTGAACGAACGATTATCAAAGGATGAATTGGAAATATTCATTAAATTGGTGACTCCTAATTTATTTTGTGATGATGTGTATATATGCTTATTGTATTAGTTTAAAACCTATGAACTCACTCAACTCTCGTAGTTGACACTTTTTCTTCATGCTTTTCAGGTTTAGAGCAGTAGGTTTGCCTATGGACCGCTTTTGGACCTTGTGTTTGCATGGTGAACGAAGACTTGTAATGCAAACAAGTTTATCTTTTATTCGGATTTGGACTTATGTTATGATTTTTAACACTTTACTTGAACTATGTAATCGTTTAATTTGGAATGGTTTAAGACTTTATTTAAGATGTTTTCCATTAAATCTTTTGTACCATGTCGTTCTGTGACATCTCGTGTTTCCGTCGTAGTCGGGGTGTTACAGTTGACTGCATTCCGGCGCATTTAGCCTATAATATATAATATATATTTTATTGTGTATCTTATATTTTATATAAAAGATTGAGATATATAAAAATTGCAAGGATATAACATTACTCGATATAAATTTACTGAAATATTAGTGTGATGTGTTAACGTCAACTAGACCATTTTATAGAGAATTTTGCCGTCCAAATTAAAGAAAATTCTTTACAGAGGGCAGAAACATTGCTTTTCCAAACTCAAGGGGCAATCAAAGATATTTTCTTTCTCGTACACGTTTACCCAATCACATACTTATTTAAGATCCATTCGATCTTTTCAAACATTTCACTGCCTGTCACTTTCTCCCGTCACAACCATTCCCGATCTTCTAAATCCAACGTTTCAAATTCACCGTCATCTACAAAAACCTCACCAAGCCGTCACTTTATCACTCAAAAAAGCACAAAAGAGCATTAGAAAAAAAAAATTAAAAAACACCGCCAATAAACAAAGTCGGTCATTGACTTAATATTTCCTATTCATATAAACAAACTATATATGTGTGCGTTTTTTAATTTGTGTAAAAAAAAAAAAACTCACCACTGTATATCTGTATCTATCTATATCTATATATGTAACAATATATGTATATGGATTCATCATCTGGTATAGATGAGGCATCAAAAACAGAGAAAACGACGACGTTGAGCTTAGAAGAAGAAGAGGAGGAGGATGACGTGGCATGGGAGATGTTGAATAAGAGTTTTAAAGAAGTGCAAAAGGCGTTAGATAAGAATAGATTGTTGATCCAACAAGTCAACCAGAATCATCAATCAAAAATACATGATAATTTGGTTAAAAACGTTGAGTTGATTCAAGAAATCAATGCTAATATATCCAAAGTGAGTCGGGTTTATTCGACTCTGTCCGTTGATTTCTCCAGCTATATTCAAAAGACAAAAAGGTCAGAGAAACAACACAAGTGAGCTCAATTTCATCATCATGCATTTTGGTCCTATATATATATATATATATATATAAATTGGTGATTTATTATAATATGTGGATTTGGAGTTTTATTTTTGCAGGGTGTGTTTATTTATTTAATAAAGCTATGTTATGTATGTAGCTATATATATTTTTTTTGTTTCTGAGTCGTAATTATTATGAATTTGGAATCTAGTTTTGAATTTTGATTGATAAAATGAAGATTTAAATGGTGGTTTGACATTTGGTTTTGTATATGTTTGTGATTTAAATGGTGGCTAAACTAGTAATGAAGTATTTATGTTTAGTCCTTGAGCTTTATCTCAATGGTTGAATGACCATCCCTACTTGCATGAGATCTTGAGTTCAAGCCATGGGGAGGACATAGGAATTAGTCCCTTTATAAAGGTCTGGCTCGGGTATACCCACGTTCAAGTCTGAGAGGGCAGAGTTTACCCCTATTAATCATTGTGTCTTCGGGCGGATTAGTAGGGAGTTTTCCCAATTGGGTATTTGAAATAAGCATTTCTACTTCGAGGGAGCTCTCTAGCGCGGACCTGGTTAAGACAACGTATGCTAAACCTCTCGCTGTCGAATCGCGACACGAAGTTTTCAGCGAAATTCACCTTTCAAAAAAAAGGTATTTATGTTTATTTCTTTGAGGATGGATAACTCTGTTGATCAAGTTCTAGGAATCAGATAGTATCAGTAGGGATCCCTTTGTATGTATATAATTAGATTAGATTTTAAGGATATATAGACACCACTATACAATGTTTTCTACTAGATGTGATTGCATTCAATAGATGGAACACGTTAGGGACAAAAATAAATCGGGCCAAAACATATGGTTTTCATAGCGTCGGACCTTTTGTTGTTGTTATATGGGGCAAAGTATCAAAATTTTGTTGCTAGATTAACGAGTCCTTGTTGATTTGAGTTCAAATGAAATTTGAGATCAACACCACACTTAAACAAGAAACTGTCTTGCTAATGATTTTAGTGGTTAATTGCGCTTATGTTAATGGACAAATGGTTTCTTGTAATTCCTATTCATTTCTGGTTTGTGCATATGTTGTAAATTAATTCCATGTGAAGAAATTGTGCTTTTATGAGTATGACTAAGATGCTTGCTCTAGCTTGTGACTTTCAAGTCAAAATAGTGCTGTTGATTTGCTTATACTGCAAAAATGCCAAATTTTGCGGTTACCGTCATCGGTATATTGTCTGCTGAGGTAACTTGGTTTGCAACATTTACTATTGGTAAATTGTCTGCTGAGGTAACTCGGTTTACAGCAAAATAGTTAGAGGTTGCCATTATGTTTCCAAGGGGTAGAAGTTTATATATATTGTTTTAAGACATTGCTGATGCAGGAATGAATTTTCACCTCCTTATCAACTGTCTTAAGACTACTTATGATGCGAATTCCATACATTGACGGTACATAAAAATATAATAAAAAGTTTTTAAGACTAACGGGTTTGATACATCATGCTCCAATCTACTAGCCATTCTTAATCAGGTTGCAGGGGATTGGACCTGCAATTGTGACAGCGATCTTGTTACACATTAATGTTGTGGATTGATTATTCAGAGATGGTATATTGGTTGGCATTCCTTGTAAAGTTGTAAGTTGTCTGAAGTATTATTATCTGGATTCTTTTATAGCAACGAACTGCATAGAAAATAAAGTGTTGACTTACATAAGACTAGGGATTTCGAGTATAGGAGATGGTATATGACAATGACTCAGTCATATGCTCAAACCATTATCTTACAAGATTGTTGTACTCTAGTTTAAACTTTCTGAAAAAATTGAAAATAAGCCATGTTATACTGTAGATTTTGTTCAATGTTATAATATCAGTTTGTTGTTGCTAGTTTTTTGTTTTTCGTTTTCAACGAGTGTTTTATTTGGTAGGTTCAAACTAGTGACTATTGTTATGGACTTTATGAGATAGTGCTTTTCATGGGGTTGATACTGCAAATGCTCCTGCTTCAGTCTCTTCTCATTTGATGCGTTTCGTCTCAATGTTGCATATGCTGGTCTTTTCGGTTTGGCTATCAGTCTATCTAGCCACCTTAGCTTTTCTACATGTCTCATGTTCAAATGCAATCATTTATCTTGGATGTGTTTCTGACTTGGTAGTCCTGTGCTGTTAGCTTCATGGTTTTGTTCAACCTATATAAAATATGTAAGGACCTTACATTGTTCGAACAAAATAAACACTTAGGTCCTTACATTGATTGTACAAAGTTCATAGGTTCTTACATTGAATGAACGCTCGAGTAGCTCACTACACTACAATACTACATAACTATTTTGGCATAGTAGGTTACACTCTAGTACCATTATCCCTTTATGAAATAGATGCTCACTCTAGCTTTGTGATTTGACTTGGCCAAATATTTGTCAATATTATTGCAATGCTTATATTACAATATTCCTAATTTTGGTAAATTGCCTACTGGTATAACTCGGTTTTTCATCAGATTAGTTAAGAGGTTGCCATTATGTTGCCAAGGGGTAGAAGTTTGTATATATCGTATTAAGACATTGCTAATGCAGGAGTGAATTTTCACCTGCTTATCAATTGACTTAAGACTACTTATGACACGAATTTCCTTACATTGACAGTACATAAAAAGAAAATAAGGTTTAGTTAAGACTTGTTTGATACATTGTGCTCCAAACTGCTAGCCGTTCTTAATCAGGTTGCAGTGAATCGGACCTGCAAATCTGCAATTGTGATAGTGATCTTGGAACACATTAAGATTGTGGATTGATTATTCAGCAACCTGATGGTATATTGGTTGATTTTGGTGTTCCTTGTAAAGTATGAATTAACTTTACTGAAATATTGTTAAATTTGGATTCTTATATTGTAACGAACTGCACACGAGATAAAGCGTTGACTTACATAAGACTAGGGAATTCAAGTATGGGAGATGGTGTATGACAATGAGTCAGTTATATGCTCAAACCATTATCTTAGAAGATCGTTGTAATCTAGTCTCTAAACTTTCTGATTAATTTCAGAATAAGCCATGTGCAATACTGCAACTTTAATATCGGAATCCTGTTCGATTGTTGTAATGTTGGTTTGTTCACTTTGTTGTTACCGGCTTTGTGTTTTCTTTTTAAATGAGTGTTTTATTTGGCTGGTTCAAACTAGTGGCTATTGTTGTGGACTTTATGAGATTGTGTTTTTCATTTGGTTGATTTTGCAAATGCTCCTGCTTCAGTTTCGTTTCATGTCATGTGTTATTGCACTTGTGAATCAGTAATGTTGCTTATGCTTGTCTTTTTGGTTTGCTATCAGTCGATGCAGCCACTTGCCGCTTTAATCTTTCTAAATGTCTATATGTTCAAATGTAATAGTTAATCTTGGATATGTGTTTCTGACTTGGTAGTCCTGTTGCTAGCATCGAAGTCTATAAAAAGAGACTATAATACAACTGAACAATCAAAATAAGGTTCTGTTTCACATATATTATGATGATTATGGGAATGTAAGTGTTTTCTATACCCAATCACTTGTATCCATATTCCGCGAAGTGTGATGATCCATCCAAGTGATGGTAATCACACTGTTGAAAGTGAGTGATGAAGGAAAGGAGGGGGTTAGGGTTTTTTGGTACATGAAACTATGAGGGCTCACAACGTACAATGTATATATGGCTGAGCACTTCAAAAGGGAGTTCTGTTTGTTGGAAATAGTTCACAAAGCTGTATTTCTTTAAATGTTAAAGCTGACATTTGACCACCACCAAGGAACCAAAGGTGGTTGTCCAAACATTTTTTTGGCAGAAATGTAGCGTTCTCAAAAAATATTTGGTTGCAGTTTCTCCAAATGATCCAGCAAGTTGGTTGGGTAACTGCTTTGAATATGAGTATCCTTGGTGTTAGCAGACAGGCTACAGTCCATGTCGATAAAGCGCATATGTAATGAAGATGAAGTTCATCTGTTTTCAACCAATTTTAGATTGCTAACTAAATAGCAATTAGGAAAAGAAAGCTAACCAGATCATTGAGTTGAGTAGTCTGACTCTCGGACCATTGGTCCAAACCAGGATAAAGAAAGGAGCCAATTACAAGTTACACAGTTTTATTTTAATTTGCCACCAAACAGGTTGTTTTTGTTACCCATATGTACATTCTCAGATATAGAATATGAAGGTGGGTAGCGGAGCCAATCCAAGAGTCAGTACAACATAAGTCCCCAATAGGATGAATAAGGAAAAAATCCTTAACTCACGGATACTCGTCCATTATGAGTTGGCAAACCGGTGAAGTTTTACAAGCTGATCCGGGTATATGTAAAAATGCGATAGATATGCATATATATATGCATATGCACAGGGCTGGTCTTGGCACCGGACTACGTTGGCAATAGCCAGCATATTAGGGGCTGGGGGCATCAATGTACAAGTTCAAATTATTTGTTACTAAGACTCATTTACTTTTACATTTTAAGCCCATATGACACCTCTTAAGCCCATATTATGGCCTTAACATTATGTTCTTTTGAGTTTTTTTAAAGAAAGAAAAAAAAAATTAATTAGTTGTGTTCTTGAGTTTATTTTATGATAGAAAGGAAGTGAAAGGATATGATTTGAAAGGATAATTTAGTTGTTTTTGTTTAAAAAATTTTCTCCCCAAGTGGGTGATTTGAAAGGATTCAAGTTTATCTTTCAATCTTTTCATTTTTTTTACAGAGTAATCTAAAGAACACATTATGTCGATAGAGTGAATTGGCGTAATTTGTGCCTAAGATTATAAATGTTAAAAGTTTTAAATATCTTTGGCTCTTTGCTCATGATTCATGTTTCCTCATTCCGGTTGACATACGGAGCCACTCCCCTGACCAATCTATTTAAACAAAACGTAGTCATGCCTAGTTGCCTACATCTATAGACTTTAGAATAATCAAATTGACGTATGCTACCCTTCTATCTCTATATTTACATCCATATATTTACAAGAAAGTAGCTAATTATTTATGTTTTTAAAAAAAATTTATTTTGAAATATATAGTAAAAAAAATAAGTCTAGATAAAAATTATACTAAATTAAATTATCGTTGTACAACACTTTCATATGAATTAGATTGTAGCCTGAACTACACTTTCATATAATAAGCTGTGTTTTAAAACTTTTTTTAAAGATAGAAAAGAAATGAAATAAAAGAAAAATGAAGTGATAAATTACTTGATCTTATTATATAAGCTTTTTTTAAAAAGATTTTGTGATTGTTTTAAAGGATATTTTTTCTTTTATATTCTTTTTTTTTTTTTTTTTTAAAAGGGTAATTCGAGAGTACATTAAAATGACATAAACTCATATGTCTTGTTGGTACTTCGTAGGGCATATCCGATTCTTAAAATAAATATGGGTTTTCATTCCATTTGATAAATAATTTATTAGCCAACTTATTTAGATCGGTTGTTCATTAATGTGCCTCATAGTGAGTCAGTACTTTATTTTTATTTTTATTTTTTTTATACAATTTAAGGTCTCAGGTTTAAACTTTGATAAAAATAGATGATTTTTCTTAAAATTTAAACGAATGTTAATAGGATTGGTGACCCATTGGTAAGGTCTTTGACTTGGAGGGTCTATCTGAGTTCGAGTCCAACTTCCCACATTTGTGGGGATGGATTAATATGGTTTTTTTGATAGTCTTGGGTTTTATCACAGTCATGCGTGTAATCTCTTATATATATAAAACAAAATTGTTTCTAGAACTTTTTTCTTAGGTGGCATGCCAACATTTTTTTTAAACATATATGATGTCATAATCATTTTTCTTTTCTTTTAATATTTTTTTTAATTAGTCCCTGTGTAATTTTTTTTTTCATATTATATGTCTAACCTTAATTTTTTTTAGTTAATATGAAAAATGATCGATTTTATCTTAACTCTTTATTTTTAAATCCATATCTATCATTGATTTATCGTAGTGCTTTTACTTTTTTATCACCTTAATCGGTTTTATATATTAATGTTCATCTTTACAAGTATGTTGCTATATCAATATCAAATTGTAATGTATCGACAACAAATTACATACATATTTCTATATACTTTTTGGCTTTATCTTTTTAATTAAACGACTCGGGTTGAACCGAGTTAATTAGCTAGTTCAGGAGTAAAAGTAGATTAAGATGTCGTTTAAAAAAAAATAATAAACGAAATGTGCTTGTCGAATGTCGACAACGTTTTCCGAAGCAAACTCCATTAAAATAGACCGCCTAGTGAATAATTTATCCCTTTTAAAACACAAAAATATTAGTATTAATATTTTATCTAAGTCAAGAAAAAGATTTAGATTTTAAATCCATTATGTGAGCCTGGAGGTGTCTCGGGCTCAAGTCTTGGGTTTCTCATTTCAAGGTATTTTTCATGAAGAGGGGATTGAAGGTCCAACGATTTATTAGTTAAAATCGACTCTAGCACGTCTGAATTGAAACTAATTTAAAAAAAAAAAAAAAAAACCTTTTTTGAATAGTGTGAGCAAATAATGAAGAGTTTTGTTAGTTAATTTGATGCATTAAAATTTGTATTTTGTTTTGCGAAAATTTAGAGGACGATTTTGATATATAAAGTACTACTTTTTATATATGTAATAAGTTATTAATGACAGCCCTGTCATTATCATTTTCCAATAATGAATAGTCAATTTTGCACGTTCATAAAATTATGAGGAGATGGGGCCAGGGTGAAACTGTAAAAGAAAATGGTATCTCGAGAGAAGAAATCGGTAGTGAGAGTAGGATGCGGAGAACGCTATCTTGAATTAGTAGTACTACTACTACTCTATTGTTCTAATTCCAGCTCCCCATTTCTACTACTTCACACACACGAAAAGGCAAAAATTAATTATTAATAGATAAATCATTAATTACTATTTGTAGTATATTAATAATAAGGAAAATTAACAAATTCTGTGTTCAAAATTTGGTTTATATATAAGTTCATACATTGTGCAACACAATATCAGCAAAAAGAAAAAAAAATTATGGGATTGTTTTCCGCCAGAAAACCAGTGTTTCCATTTCCTCCTCGTTTCTGTGTTTTCTTGTTGCTTTTCATCCTCGTCTTTCTTGTCCTTATTCAGGTAATACTCACTCTATTTTACTTCCCGAATTCTGTTAAATTTATTCAGATGCTTAATTCTGTTTTCTTTATATATATGTATATGTATATGTATGTATACGTACGAATGTAGTGTAATTCGTTATCTTCGTGACAACAGTATAAATTTCACGTTTTAAATGTCTAAAACGTGTTTTTGCCAAATTTGTTTTGGAGCTTCGTGCACAATTAACTTTTAGGAACGGTTCTTTTTTTTGAAAAAATAAACATTGTCGGGTCCGTTCTTTTTTTAGTCATCAAGTGTTGAACGTATTAAGTGGCTGAATGTATAAATAATGTATATATGTATTAAGCAAAAAATAGGTAATTGACGGTTATTTTTATTTATTAAGTAAAAAAAAAACATGAAATTTGACTGAATACATTAAGCTCTTAATTATTAAGTTTATTAAGTAAAAAAAGAACGAACTCATAATCTCACATTGTATAACTGAATGATTATGAGATTATCAGGATATATTACTATATAGCATAAAAATTTGATAATCACAATTTATAACTGAATAGTATGTGGTAAAGGCGTGGTATCTGACGGTGCAAATACCTGGAGGTAGTGGCAGAACCAGGACTTAACGTGACCCGTTGCACAATTTTTTTTTCATTAGCCTCGTATCGCCGCTACGATAAAGTCTAGATTGTTACGATTTTTAACATATTTTAAGAATTGTTGTCCATTTCTGGGGGGTTAAGAGTTTTTGCTACTTTTGGTCGTATTCTTTTCATATCAATTTGCACAAATATACATCTTTATAAGCTTTTTTGATAAGAAAATCTTTCAAAAGTTTAAATTTAGTTACATTAACCGGTATCCCATATTTATTTGACCCATAACACCAATTAAATATACATAATTTTTTACAAAAATAATACTACAAAAATTTAACGGACTCATAATCCGCCTACCACTCCTTTACATGTAGTTTTGCCATTGCCTGGAGGTCCCAAGCTTGAATTCTAGGGAAAAAAAAGAATATACCCCTTGTGGCCACAGAGGTTCATCTACGACAACTCCGGGTAGTCCCTGGGATTAGTCGGCTCACAAAATGGGCTGAATACCTAGGTTAACAAAAAAGAAATTTATAGTACACCAACAAGTATACTCAATTCCACTGGTATGCGTATATGTATAGTTGTATAAAATGTACCTATATAAGTGTGTGTATTCATTCTGACATTTTGTGAAACCAGTTGGACAACATGGCTACTCAAACTAAAACAGTTATTGGACATAACTTACAACCAACTCCATGGCATTTATTCCCACCCAAGGCTTTTCAAAACGAGACCAAGATCGCTCGAGCATCTAAATTCGTCAGATGCTCTTATCTTTCGTGTAAAACGGAATCTAGCAATGGTCAGGCAACTTTCACTCATGAATCAGAACAATGTCCCAAGTTTTACAGATGGATACATCATGATCTTGAGCCATGGGCGAAAACTAGGATTTCGTATGCAAATTTAATGGAAGCTAAGAAATTTGCTTCCTTGAGGATTATAATTATTGGTGGGAAATTGTATGTAGATTATTATTATGATTGTGTGCAGAGCCGGGCTTTGTTTACGGTTTGGGGGCTGTTACAGCTTCTTAAAAGGTTTCCAGGAAGTATCCCGGATGTGGATATAATGTTTGATTGTATGGATAGGCCTATTGTTGACAGGAATGCCCATTCTGCTATGCCTTTGCCGGTTTTTCGTTACTGCACCACGCCTAATCATTTTGATATCCCATTTCCTGATTGGTCTTTTTGGGGTTGGTAAGTTTAACTAACCAGCTTTTATCAGGAAATTGTTTGAACCTTGTATGTATATACAGTTGTTTGGTTAAGTGGTTAACTATTTTCTTAAGGTTTCTAAGTGGTACACCTGTGTAAAATTCTTTTTGAGTGACCTTGCCTTAAAAATCTTGGTAAAAGAGCTACATTATTTTCATGTAGACAATTGCATTGAAAGGATAACAATTGTCTTTTTTGCTAGAACTCAATTCTTTTTTGTCAACCTGAGTGTAAGAAATATATATGGATCTGGGCCTCTGGGGTTCTGCAAGGTTGACTTTTTTTCTGCAATTGGAGTATGTGCTTATGGCAATGATTTAAGTTCTTTATCTTGACTTCATTATGTTACTTATGAACATACTTATTGTTTTGAAAGGGGTCAGAATGACTTTTCAATAGTATAGCAGGCTCTACCCATGTGTATTAAATGTAAATATTGATTTGGAGACAGTATGTAATGTGCTCAGTGAGTTATAAACTAAAAGTTTAGAGTTGAGCCTTAGAGCGACCTCTGACAGAAAATGTTTGAATTTGTGCTTCCTGGAACTACTATTGAATGTTTGTTGTGTGTGTAATCTGTAATTGAACGATATGGATGAACACGTATCTTTCTCCATAAGTAAGGATGCACCAAGTAAATGTAACTTACCGTGTAATCAGGTATATAGCTAACCTGTATTATTGAAAATTTTGTATTAGGGTAGAAGTTAACCTGGGACCTTGGCAAGAGGAATTTAAAAGCATTAGAAAAGGTTCACAAATAATTAGTTGGGAAAAGAAGTTCCCGTATGCATATTGGAAAGGAAATCCAGATGTTAATTCCCCAATTCGAGAACATTTGTTGCTCTGTAATGACACAGATAAGTGGGGAGCACAAATAATGCGTCAGGTAGTAATTTGTCTCAATAACTAGCGATGATTTGATTTTTAGTTTTCATCTCTTTATATGTTTTCTGTTGTTCAAAATCTTGATATGCCTGTGTACTTTTCTGATTTCACATTGTATTGCAGAATTGGGCACAAGAAATATTGGACGGGTTCAAGAATTCCAAACTATCTAACCAGTGTAATCACCGGTAAGATGCCATTTCCTTGAAGTGTATCATTTTATTGTTTCTGACGGGTATTTTTCTGTTATTTAAAATAGTCGATATTTTATCCCGAAGCTGTATTAAGTGAATTAACACATGCTCATTTTTATGCAGATATAAAATATATGCTGAAGGATATGCTTGGTCTGTAAGCTTAAAGTATATTCTGTCATGTGGTTGTGTTCCTCTTATAATCAACCCGAAGTATGAAGATTTCTTCAGCCGAGGCCTTTCCCCAATGAGAAGTTACTTGCCTATCTCCCCCGAAAACATATGTACATCCATTAAAACTGCAGTCGAATGGGGAAATTCACACCCATCTGAGGTAAACATTCACGTTACTCTATCTGGTATGTAGATCACAATGAATTTGAGACCCCCCCAACATTTTTCCAAAAACATGAAATTGATGGAAGTGGCATTCAGTAGATTCAAGTTGGTTAGTATGCTAGAGATGAAATTATTTGAATCACACTAATTAGTTAGGAATTTTATCATAATGTCGATTAAATCATCAACTTTTAATCCTGGTGTTTCAGTAAATGCTACCACAATTGCCAGAAGTACTGAATTCCTAGAATGCTAAAGATACACGTATCTGTATAATCCACTATCTTTACTTATATTTTAAGTGAATTGTTTGACTACTACACCCCTGGTCTAAGATGCATAAATGAGTTATGTTGACCAATATCACTGCCATTGTTTTCTTTGATGATTATTATACTATTATAGGCAGATAGATGAATTTAACTTGAAATTTTCCACACAAAAAAAAGGAAATAGCTGCAAACTTGCAATTTTCATGAAATAAATGGGCTATTCCAAAGATGGTAACTTCTACCAATATGGGTAAATGGTTTGATTTGGGTCTTACCTTCCCTTAAACAGGTCAATTGGGTAAAATAAGAAATTTTAGCTATGATGGAAACGGGTCAAAGGGGTTGAAAGTTGCCAAGAGCATATACAAAAATGCCTAAAACTTCCAATATTGTTTCTATGAAAAGTAAATAATATAGTTTATGTAATCATGATAAACTCATTATTTAATCATAAATCTCAAAACACACACACACAAAAAAAAAATGATTTGCGAGTGCACAAGCACAACCTGATATTGATAAAAATCAGATTTCACCCCTTGATTGAGCAATTTGTAGAGTACATATGGAGCATATGGGTCATGGGCTATGGCCAAAACAAAAGATCCCAAACAAATACAATGTAAATACTAGTCTAGGTACAATGATATGTAAATGATCGGCATAGATTCAAAATAGATAATGCATATACATTACCAAATATAACCTGCTTTCAAAATCATCCATTTTGGCCTGTCAACCGACCCACCCATATTGCCATCTAAAGAGTACACTTGACTTGCTTTTATCTTTGCATTAATTGGTCATTCTCATTGTACACTTTTGGGTGGCTAACAGGCAAAGGCAATAGGAAAAGCAGTGCAAGATTATATGGAGCAATTAAATATCGACAGAGTATATGACTATATGTATCATTTGATTACCGAGTATGCAAAGTTGCTGGATTTTAAGCCAACTCGTCCTTCAACTGCTCTAGAAGAATGTACTGATTCCCTTCTTTGCTATGCTGATGAAACCCAACGTGGATTCCTTGAAAAGTCAGCTGCTTCCCCTTCACTAACCCCTCCTTGCAAACTCCCTGCTCCAAATTTTGAAATGATTAAGAAACAAATTGATGCCAAAAACTTTATTTTAAGTAAAGCTCAACTAATATTTTAACTACTAAAGCTTATCTATTGTGTAGTGTAACTTGTTCTTTAGTCATTCACTAGGCATGTGTAATTGTAATGTGGACATACTATTTAATACAGTATGATTCAATTAGTAAAATCTGTCTTGTTGTGGTCGTCGTAATTTTTTCCTTGGAATTTGGCCAAAGTTACATCTTGAAACTATGTCATTTTGAATTTATATTTTCTCAAACTACAAAATCCAAATTTGTATTCGGTCTACAACCTAATTTGAGATCAAACTGACTCCATAATTAAATATAAAATAGAAAAGAAATAACAAAACTGATGATCAGGGCTAACTTGACCAAGCTGATGAGTGAGAAAGTTAATCAAGGCAAAAGTTGATTGTGATTTGGTATCAACGAAGTTGAATGGGCAATTTTAATTTTAAACGTTGTTTAATGGTCCATGATTTCTGTATTCTATAACAGCATTAAGTTTATCAAAGAATATTATTAGACAGTTGATTCTTATAAGTCTATAACTTCTTATATTTTACTGGGATATCTGGTCATTAAAATTTTTAACCTTGTTACATGTAACTCTCCAACAAATACTTGAAGCTCCTTCAAGGCTTCAACGTAAATTTGTCATTTCTTTAGAGTTTCCGATTAATTAATGCATTCTTAGCAGATTCTCTAATGAAAAGTGTAAATTGGATTCGGGAAACAGTGGAGCAATTTCTCATTTCTTAACCAGTAAGACATACGAACGTGAAAGTGAGTTAATGAAGGGACTAAAATGAAACTAATACTAAACTCACTTTTACCTCCAAATAATATTAAATACTTCTATGTGAGAGAGAGATTTTCTTAACGGGAACTTAGATTAACGATGTGCCAATGACTTACTATCTCCGTCAAATTTAAATTTCCATGTTTAGTCTGTTGGGTCATTTTTATCTAATTTTGACCGTAAATATTTTTATTTGTATAATATAATACTTGATGAAAGTTATATCAAAGAAAAATACATATAAAGATCAAGTTATCCATACATTTTACATAAATTATTGTATAACACACAAGAAACAATTTACGATCAAAGTTGCAAAAAAAAAACTTCAAAATTCAAAATAGGTCATTTAAATTGGGACGTTTTATTCCTCGAGTATACGACCCAAAAATCCACCCACCGGGGGAAACTCACTATACGGTAAATAGGTGGGAACGGTCTCATGTACCGTATTGGTACCGAGAACGCGCATCGCATATAACTCATACCCGGTAAGTTATCATCCTCACACATGATATCATAATGTATAATTTCTCCACTTGTCTTTAATAATTTTGAACTCGTAACCTCTAGTCTTCATTTGTGGACCTATGTGGTCACATGATGGCTATACCACTGGGGTTTCACCCATTGGTGAGGAAACTCAGTATAGGTGAGAGAAAAACCCCAACTCAACATAAAACCTCATTTATTTTATTTTATTTTTGTTATATATGAGACTTAAACATATAACTTTCTCATAATTAAAGTCATTGGATATCTCTGATCTATACTAGTATACTACTATATAAAAATTATACCCTAATGTTTGAAGTTTAGAAAAAATGAGACATGCGAATTAACCAAATTACCCTTAATGATATAAATTACTAAAACTCTTAATATTAAATTACATCATTAGTCTCTTATATTATAAAATATCTCTACTATCCCTTTTAAATCATACACCTCTATATCAATTACCTACACCATTTGACGCTGCTACCACCATCATCATCCGTCGCCACCATCACACCACCGTCATCGTTACCGCATTGTACGAGTAACATGCTCGTAGTAATATACGTCTATGCAGCCATTAATTAATTTATAGACTTACACCCCAACAACAATAAGTGTTATAATGCTTAACAAAATGGGTCAAATTTCAATGTAACTTCTACGCAAATCACAATGGGTTGTTATGTCATTAATAACTTTTAATATGGGAACAATGCGTTGTTATCAACATCTTTAATTAATGTATCATAATGTACATATTGTAGATTGTACAAGCTGTTAATGCACAAATATAGTACATCTATCAAAAATTCAAAATAAATGGTACGAATATTGCTTCCCTTTTAATATACATATATCGCACTGGGAATATAAAAAAGTATAGCACTATTTATACATGAAAAGTCTTTTATATTTATACACATTCTGCATATAATTAATCTAGATGATGCATCGAGGCAACTCGAATGATCTAAGGCACTCAACGAACACTTTTTGCTGCCAATTTTGATGTTAATTACTTGGAAAAAAAAAAATTTATCTTAAGATTGACGCAAAGTACAACTCCAACTTTCATGACAGTTTGTAAAATTGACATGATAACATCCATCACATTATTACCATATACTTATACTAATCGATTTCACAAATTGGCTCTTTTGTCTTGTAAGAGGGAGGGAGATAATACTAAACGGTGTGGTCCTAAACTTTGGTGAGGAAGTATATAGTGATTACAGTAATATCATCAAATTGCCTGATTGCCTCCTTTATCCGCAAATGGCTCTTGGGTTTCTCTCTCTTCTCTCTCTCCTCTAACGGCTCTTTCTCCTGGATTTTGGATTGGAGATTGAGCCTATGATTTCGAGATTCAGATCGTGTATTTGAGATTGAGAGTTTGAAATCAAGATTATTCCCATCCGGTTAAAGCATCCACTCCGGTGGATCTAACCTTATTTTTTACACTCTTTGGGCCAGAGGTCCCTTCCACTTCGGTGGATCTAGAAGCAGTCTCTCTACTTTATGTAGGGGTAAGGTCTGTCTACATCATACATTCCTCGTACCCCGGGTTATGCCGGGATTAGGTACCGTTACTGTTACCGGTGTGGTCCTAAATGGTATTCGTGTATGGCTAAAGTCTAAAATGCGATGAACAAATACAAATATTGATATATGTTTGCTTATGTACATTTACTAAAACAATAGATTCAAGAACAGATAACCATACATAAGATATAGGTTCATATTTGTTTGTTTATGTTCATGAATGAACACCAATAGAATAAATATAAAAGAATGCAAAATAGTTGATTACCCCTAATACGCTATCATAAAAGCAAAAATTTATAATATCTATGTGTGTTCTTAAGAGGCATTTGTATTAATTTTATTAACCAATAATCGATTAAAATCTCTTAACCGAAAGGGCGACATGTCCTTTCATTTTTGTTATTTTTATAACTATTATATTTTATTAGGCGATTTTACCCTTAGATCTCAAGAAGACGTACTTCTTCTTTTTAATCTGAAGATTCTTTTTAATCTGAAGAGGGGTGATACCTCTTAATAGTAAAACATGACCGAAATATTTTAATAAGTTAAAAAAAATATTATTATATCGATATATTAAGAATTTATTTATTTAAAGAGTCTACCTATAACTTTTAAATTTCCAAAATATTAGTTGCAAAAACAAATTTCTGAGACACAATTTCTTCGTGTTTATATAAAATGGGTAGAAATTAAATATGAGAAGACAATGTTCCAACTCTTTAGTTCAATGAGGAGATTTAAAATAATTCATTATAGATTTAAAGTTTAACAAAAAACAAGTTATGATGGGTCATGGTTCCCGCTTTGGTGCATCTACGAGTCACGGGACGGTCGGGTCGGACCAGTTTTTGACCCATAAGCACACAGAGAGAGTGAGAGAGAGAGCCGTAACGGCGGGGAGGCTTTCGCCTTGAATACAAATAACAATTTCCGTCTAGTAGTTAATTAAGAGCATTTTTTTTGTCTCAACCTGGATACTTGAATTTTCAGGACGACACTGGTACCATCTACTAAACGTATAATACTATTTTATACACTAAGTCTTAAGATTGTCTTTATCAAAAAGTATACCTCCTAAGTCTGCATCTTCAACAAATTAAATAATCACGTTAATATAATTTAGCTCACAAACAAAATAAGCATAATATGTGCAATATAGAAGCTTTTTTCAAAAATATACGATCACATTATTCACTCCCAATTCATATTTAAGTTGTTAATAATATATGGCCAAAAAGAATACAATATCCCATATATATACACAGAATAAATATACAATAAAAAAAAAGCACACAATTATATTCAAGTAGATCATGTTTCATGTGCCTTCTATATATTGATATGAAGCATCGATCACTTTGGTTCTTTACTTTTATGCATGCCTCTAGGTATTACATATTTTTAAATACTATACTAGTTAAAAATCAAAGCAAGAGCATCTGATTTGATATGATCTAGCATATTAATATTAATGCTTTTCGTTTATAGATTAAAAAGGTATGATGAAATTAAGTTAAGTAAAATAAAAAACACATGCTACTCTATAAAAGAAGAAAACAATGTATTAGTGGATAATTCAACGAAAGGACATCGTTCTACGGAAATCACTAAAGTAACGTTTTAATTACATATAACATAATATTGTCATATTATATGTCGTTAACTTTATCTTCCCAGAATTTATGCTGGAATCCATGTCTCTTTTCTAGGCTGTCTTAGTTTAAAGTAATGTAACTCGATTCATAGAATTGGATAATGGAAATAAAACTTAATTAAACAAACGTTTAATACGTAGTCTTCGATATGCAATTCTTTAAGAGGTTTAAATTTTACAAAATTATAATGATAAGATTAGTATAATTAAGTTTTTTATTTTCTTCAATTTTTTTTTTAAAATTTTTTTTTATTAAATACAAGAACTGATTTTTGCTCATTTTTTTAAATCAGATATTCTATCATTACCAACAAAGTGATCCACTAAAAATCGCATATTGATTTTATTTTTTTCATTTTATTTCTTTGTGTCGTTCCAATTTTAAATTTCTCTATATCAAATGTTTGGATATCAAGATATATAAACTATTTTGTCAAATTTCATGCATGTAGCTGATAAAAAAAAAAAAAAAAAAAAAAAAAAAAAAAAAAAAAAAAAAAAAAAACTTTTAATTAAATAATACAAGTGACTAATTATTTGTAACTATTTTTTTGAGTAAGCTATACATGGATGGTGTTTGTGGTTTATCCGATATTATTAGTTTCGTTTTTTTTTTTTTTTTTACAAAATCACATCGAATTGAACGTGCTAAAAAAGGTGGATTGGAAGAGGGAATATGGCATGCAAGTGGTGATGGCCGATGAGAAGATAAGTAAATGATCGATTAGGTGGTGGTTGTGCTGCAGCTTGAACACCGGCCGGATAATTACTGTAATATTTTTTAAACATTATACCGTATTTATTTCCACACTATCAACTTGTTGCTATAACTAAAAGGCGACGGAAAGAGGGTGAACCTCGAGAATACAAAAATATAAGTCATTTCCATAAATGATTACACGTTACCAGTTTTATATTAGATTTGGAATACAACTCGAGATATGATTTTATTGTAACTAGATGAGATTTTCCATTTTGTATTAGTATCCCTGTAATGTGATGGTGGTTTCAGCGATCTAGTGGTATCAGTGACAGGTGGTGATGAAAACGGATATTGATGTTGAGTGATGTGGTGTAGGCTGATGTAAATTAAGACGATGATGAATATATTTTCAGAGCTAGGGACTTAATGTGTAAATTATAAAGATAAGAATTTAGAGTGTAAATAAAAATAAAGGTTTAGAATGTAAATTAATTTATTAAAGACAAATTTTGCAACTTCTAGTAACTCTTTCTACAAGGTATTCATTAGGGGCAATTTTGTATTTTTACATGTAATTATTGTGTAACACTTTCTAAAAATATATGGTGAAATAATTTTTATAAAAAAGTAAAGATAAAAGATTTATATTTATTATATATCGAAAAATCATCTTCTGAATTTTATAATAAAAATACAATCAATTTTATCATATACACAAAACATTTTCAACAAATAATATATCGCATGCAACCCTACCACCAGTCCACATCAATATTTCAACAAAAATATTATCTACTTATGTGACTCTGTCTCATTAAATGTGTTCACTTTATACTCTTCAAAGTTTTTAACTTTGACATTAAATATATAAGAAATGGTATTAGTACCATCATTTTCAATCAATCTACCATTAAGTACAATATCTATACTCCTTTATAAAGATTATGCACCCCCCTCAAAATAGAAATAGTTACTCATATGTCACATACGAAATTACTAAATTGTCCCTTAATAAAACCCCACTATGAAAAGAGTTTTATAAATTACCAACTTTGCCCTTAATGAATTAATTTACACCATAAACTCTTATTTTAATACTTAACACTTTAAGCCTTTATCTTCTAAAAATGTTCACCTACACCACTTGACACTACCACCACCACCAATAGTACCATCACCGACACTACTAGACCGTCTTTTCCATCACCGCCGCCGCATTGCGCGGGTACCATGCTCGTATATATAAATATATATATATATATAGCAGACTGTACAAACCAGTAATGTAGTGTTGTGGTAAAAACATCAAAAGAAATGGTATGATTATCAAAAGAAACATATTGTTTATTTATTTTACTTTAATACTTGTTTTATTTTATCTAAAACCTATATAATTTTTGTGTTATATAAAACTTGATAAAAGTTATACTAATGAAAACATTTTCGAAACACGATCAACTCATATAACTTTCATCAAGTATACAAATAAAATTACTTAAGGTAAGTTAACAAATTTAAACTTTGAAAATTTAAAACGTGATATTTTTAATGGGACGAAAGAGTATTAGTATATATGTTGTGATTTTTGTTATCGACATTATTAATTTTGCTTGTTTCAAAAAAAAATGATGAACATAAATATTGATAACACACTAATTATCTACATGTTTAATTACTTATGGAAAATGCAACTACAATCTTAAGAGCTATGTCAAAAAGTTCACCATTAATTTTTACGATAAAAATATAATTATTTTATACAGGCTTATGACAACTCTAGTCTATAAAATGTCACTAGCAAGACCCATATATATTTGAGTTAATTACAGGATTTGCCCATGTGATTTGTCTATCTTCGTGATTTACATCACTTCTCAACAATTTTAGTTGAATAGGTCCAAACTACTCAGTTTAGTGAGAGTTACATCTCTAAATGTAAGCCACGAAAATGAAAAAACTGTAGAGATGTAACTCACAATAAAATTGACGAAAAATATAGACTACTAAAATAAACAGACCACGTGAATGAATTATGCAATTAATTTTAGGGGAATGTTAAATACAACCCTAAGGCTGTATTTAACGTGCATAAAAAAATTTGTATCTTCTATATTAAAAGTACGCCCCTGATTTTCATGGTAAATGTACAAACAATTTATGCACCTTAAATACAGCCCTAAAGGCTGTATTTAGCAAGTTCCTTAATTTTATATATTTTACAATGATAAAAAGAGTCCTTTTCAAGAAACATCTCAATTTTGTTTCATCTACTCTATTTTGTTTCATCTATTTTAATGTGAGGTTTTTTTTTTCAATTTATTTTGTTTTTTTTTTCTTTCTTTTTTTGTGTGTGGAAGTGTGGATATTAGTGAGAGATGGATGGACTATCATAAATATACTTTTTGGACGGGTAATGGTCGTTCACGAAAGCAATAACAAATATTTAAAAATAAAGGCGGGAACAAATACTACTTCAAAGTCATCAACCATTCCATTTGACTTATACAGTGTGTACATTCTGTATTTTATAACATTATATATCTAAATCAACGATGCCAAATTAATTTATAACAAATATAATTACCAATGATTCACACATACAAACGAATCTAAACCGTGTGCTCCACCTGCGCGTACATATCATGCGTGTTGGAAACACCTCATGATTCTCCCTCTCTCTCTATATATATAGACATATATACATACATTCTCTCACATTTTCATATCACTCCCATCAACAATCTCCTGATCTCAAAAAGCTTAACAAGAATCTTGTTACATTCAGACAGTAGTAGGATTAGTGTATGAAAGTGTAATTAAAATGGGGAGTTACAAAGTATGTTACTGTTTTATAAGAAAGTTTAAAGTAACCGAAGCTGATCCACCATCAGACGTCAAAGAATTATTTAAAAAATATTCCGGTGATGGTGTCTATATGACGGTGGATCAGCTTCGGCTTTTTCTAGAGGAATATAATGGACAGGCTGTCTTGGTTTCGGATGCTGAAAAGATAGTTGAACAAATACTTCATAAAAGACATCATCATCTTGCAAAGTTGATTCATAGAAGATCTATTAGTTTAGAGGATTTTCATCATTTTTTGTTTTGTACCGAGCTTAATCCGCCCATTACATCTCAAGTAAGTTTTTTAATTTATTATTTTGAGAATTTGAGCCAAGTCTAAGTGGATCCTGGCATCAAGGCCGCTTTGTTATTAACAATATTATGTCATCGCATATTTATATCTGTCTTATTGGTTATTTCAGCTTAAAGGTATAATAAGTTAATTGGAACTTGCTAGGCTAATTTAATGAACTAAAATTATCATATAAAATTGTTTATAATAAAGAATGAACTAATTTCTCTCTAATTGACTTAGTTTACTACTTGTTTGATTTGAAAATGAATGTTCTTTAAGAAATTATTGATGCCATCTTACATTTAGGAGTAGTAAATCAAGACCTTACTTGAATAGGATGTGTTTTATAGGCTCTTTTGTACCTCGGTTTTTTTTATTCCTGGTGTTCTTAGGGTACACGTAAATCAAGTTCATCTAATGTGTTTACCTACTGTCAGTTAGGTACAAGTTAGAAAAATCCTTAGGTATATATAAAAAATTGAGATTTGAAAATTTGGTAGTTTGGTTAAGATTACTTTTTGGTAAGCTTATATTTTTGGAACAAATTTTGTATGGTCATTCTAAATTGTACATCCATAGTTACTCTGATTGTGAAGAACATAACTAATTTAAGTCTACAATTTCCCATGATTACAGAAATTTGAACTTATTTACACTTTTAACAAAAACTTTGGTTTTCATTTTTAGGTTCATCAAGATATGAATGCTCCTTTATCACATTACTTCATATACACGGGCCACAATTCTTACTTGACCGGGAACCAGTTAAGTAGCAATTGCAGCATAGTTCCGATCATCAAAGCACTCAAACGAGGTGTAAGAGTCATTGAACTTGATCTATGGCCAAATCCATCAAAAGATAATGTACATGTACTTCATGGAAGGTATGCATACATCTGTATACAGAACGAAACCTATAAACGGAAAGTTCTTTTTGGGCCAAACTAGTCTAAAATGTGTTATATATGCATGCAGGACACTAACAAGCCCGGTAAAACTTATTGATTGCTTGAAAGCAATCAAAGAGAATGCTTTCATAGCGTCGCCTTATCCAGTCATCATAACACTAGAAGACCACCTTACTCCCGATCTTCAAGAGAAAGTAGCCGAGGTGAATACTTTTCTTATCTGTGAAGTTTAATCATCGGTCATATTATATCATTTTTCATATTCCTATTTGCTATTCTTGCAGATGGTCACTGAAACATTTGGATCGATGCTATTTTACCCTGAATCAGAAAAGTTTGAAGAACTCCCAACTCCTGAAAGCTTGAAGAATCGGATTTTAATTTCAACCAAACCTCCAAAAGAGTACCTTGAAATCAAAGAGGACAAGCGTACCAGCTCACAAAAGAACCAAGTTTCTGATTTAGATGATGATGCTTGGAGTGAGGACAATAGTTTTAAGGTTGGTTGACAACAAGACACATTAACACGTCTATATTGTTTACTTTTTTAATAAGCTTTTTAAGGATTCTAACTTTGTGTGTTATATTTACAGTCAGGAAGTGATAGGAGTGAGATTGATGCTGAAAACGAAGAATTGTTAAAGGCAAAGAAACCTCCTTCATCTCCTGTTTACAAGCGGCTGATTGCAATTCATGCAGGCAAACCCAAAGGTGGATTAAAGGATGCACTGAAAGTTGAGAAGGACAAAGTTAGGCGCCTAAGTTTGTCAGAGCAAGGGTTTGAAAAGGCTGTCGAAAATCATGGACAGGACGTAGTGAGGTACAGACTAGTTTTCACTATATTTAGGTCACCAATTTAACCCATTTTTGTCTGAATAAATTGGTTTGGGTTGTCTTTTAATACATACGGGTCAAATAACAAAAACGGATTTAGAAAAGCCAGAAGCCTATAAATAGTGCATGAAACATCCTAAACTGTTTTTAGGGGATGTTTGGGATTGCTTATTTTTCTGCTTTTGTTTTGGAGAAATAAGCAATAACAAACACTCTTTGAAAAACTGTTTATCTGCTTATTTTTTCCGGCACATAATACAAGTACCACATTGATTGTTTAAGATAGATTGACCAAAGAAAAATCATATAGTGGTCAAACCTACACGGCCCTTTTTGACCAATTCTAAAAAATTACCCATGCCCTGCCCATCTTGCCATCTCTAGTTAATATTGTGCAAGTGGTATGAATTTAATGTTCATATAGTGAGTTTTGAATATCTCTAATTTAATTTATGTTTTATGAATGATTCTTTGCCAGGTTCACGCAGAAGAATATTCTTAGGATTTATCCCAAAGGGACTCGTATTACCTCCTCCAACTACAAGCCACTAAACGGCTGGCTACATGGAGCTCAAATGGTTGCATTTAATATGCAGGGTTATGGTAAATCACTTTGGTTAATGCATGGAATGTTCAGAGCTAATGGAGGTTGTGGTTATGTTAAAAAACCGGATTTTTTGATGAGATGTGGGCCGAAGAACGAGGTGTTCAACCCGAAAGCAAAGCTTACAACCAAGACATCATTAAAGGTGAAAATCTACATGGGAGATGGATGGCATTTGGATTTTAAGAAAACTCATTTCGACAAATACTCCCCTCCGGATTTCTACACTAGGGTAATTTCTTTAGTCTTTATAGTAACAAGTAGCATAGTTGTTCTATTATATGTACCCCATTATCCTATTATCACAACCGACGTTCATTTAGCATAGAAGGTCTTAAATTTATACTTGAATAGTAACTTAAAAATTATAAGTGATGGATTATTGGAAAAACATATCATTTGTATACATGATAATAATTTTAGTTGTCAAGTAAAAAGATCACAGTCATCACACAATGTAGTATTACTAAAGTTAATGAAATATGTCATAACTAACCTTTTATACTTGAAACAGGTGGGTATAGCTGGAACATCTGTTGATAAGAAAATGAGAAAAACCAAGATCAAGGAGGACAATTGGACGCCTGTTTGGAATGAAGAGTTCACATTTCCATTAGCAGTTCCTGAATTAGCTTTACTTAGAGTTGAAGTACATGATTACAACATGTCCGAAAAGGATGATTTTGCTGGTCAAATTTGTCTTCCTGTTTCAGAGTTGAGGCCTGGAATTCGTGCAATCCCACTCTGTAACCGCAAAGGCGACCAATATGCATCAGCAAGGTTACTCATGAGATTCGAGTTTGTATAAAATATGTCTAAGCAAATTCATTTTCTAAGATATATGTACACTTAGATTAGATTAGCTCATTATTTATTTTTGAAGTCGGCTGGTTGGATTGCATGCTATTCGTTGAGTCTATAGTCATCATTTGTTCTAGGATAGAGTTGTAATCTTTCAATTTTGCAATAAAACCTCTGTATATATGTTTGTGAAAGCAAATTTTCCATATATTTTTGTGCAATCTTGTACTCTTAATGCCAATAGATCTATATTGATTATTGGTTATGTATGGCAAATTTCACAATATAAATGGGTAATTGACATCGGATCCCTATTCAGGCTATCCATGGAACGTTAAGCCTTTGGCTCCGATGTACGCGGCCTAACTTGTAATTCCATGACCGTTTCCTCGATTTTTGGTTGGCCGTCCCAAGATGTTTAGGACTTAGGACCTCATAATGTAAACAAGTTTGCACGAATGGTCATAGTGTGTATTGAAGTTTAATCTTGTGCATTGTATGTAATGAACTTTTGTATCTTGTGCATTGTATATATTCGAGAATATGTGGCAACCATATAAGCTACCACTTGTAAATTTTTGATTGGTCGGATACATACAATGCACATGATTTGAAAGTTCATTACCTACAATGCACAAGATTGAAGTTCGATACACACTATCGTGTAAACTTGTTTACATTTTGAAATACTAATCCCAGATGTTAACCCTATTTGGTTCGAACTGTGGTCTTTATAAAGACCGTCAGGATACCTTACCACTAGATTCTTCTTATATTTTTATTTTCAAGAAATTCTTGTTTTACTATATGTATGCAGAATATTTTTATGGAATAGAAAAGAAGCAATGGAAGGGTATTTGGAATATTAGCTGGTAGGATCAATTCTCACTTTTATAATGAGCAATATTTATGAAGTTGGAATATTTAAAGTTTAGTTTCCATTTTGATACCCCATCCTTTTCTAATCAATGGAGGCAATCTCTTTCATATTTT